>NC_045715.1:130501-234999 GCF_009834535.1 Camelus ferus
TTTTCCTAATGCCAGGTTTGAAAATGAGGCATATACGCAGAAAAGTACTCGTGGAGCGAGTACCTCCCAATAGAAATATAATTTACATAGTTTCCCTCACAGTGAAATTCCAATTTCTGAACACGCTTCATACATCATGGTTTCAACTAACTTTCTCGAATGTTGTGAACATGTAGATTACAGAACTTTCATCCACCATACATGGCATATTTACACTTAGAAACATTAATTCTGAATTTGCAGCTTTTTCCTAATGCCAGTTTCGAAAATCAGGCTGTTTACTCAGCAAAAATTTTTGGAGCGAGATCTACCCAATAGATGTGTAATTTACATAGATACCATCGCCGGGAATTTCCTTGATACAATCACGCTACATGCATAACTCTTTCTACAAATATACACCACAGATTTGTTTGCATGTGGTTTTACGATCTTCCATCACAACACAAGGCATATAGAAACTTTGAAGCATTTTCTCTGATTTTGCAGGGATTTTCAAATGCCAGTTTCGAAAATGAGGCAGATTTCGCAGAAAAATCTCTTGGAGCGTGTTCTACACAAGGGACATGTATTTTACATTGATTCGCTCACCGTGATATTCTGTGTTCCGAACACGCTTCATGTATCTCGGATTGGACAAATATTCACTCCAGAGTTGTTTGCATGTGGATTACCAATCTTTCATCCACCATACAATCATATTTACACTTAGAAACATTTACTCTGTGTTCGCAGCATTGTCCTAATAGCAGTTTCGAAAATAAGGAATTTTTCAAAGGAAAAACTTTTGGAGCATGTTCTACTCAATAGATATGTAAATTATATATTCTCCTGCTGTGAAATTACGTGTATCGAACACGCTACAAAGAAAGGATTCGAGAAAAATACTCTACAGATTTGTTTGCATGTAGATTACAGGACTTTCATCACAATACAAGGCATAATGATGCTTAGAAGCATTTTCTATGATTTCACAGAATTTTCCAAACGCCAGTTTCGAAAATGAGGCAGATTTCACGGCAAAAAATTCTTGGAGCACGTTCTAACCAATAGACTTGTAATTTACATGGATTCGCTCACCATGAAATTCCGCATTCCGAACACGCTACATGCATCTCGGATTCGACAAATATTCACTACAGAGTTGGTTGCATGCGGATTACCGAATTTTCATCCACCATACTAGTCATATTTACACCTAGAAACATTTACTTATGTTCGCAGCTTTGTCCTAATAGCAGTTTCGAAAATCAGGCAGTTTTCAAAGGAAAAAAATTTGGAGCATGTTCTACTCAATAGATATGTAAATTACATATATTCTCCTGCTGTGAAATTACGTGTATCGAACACGCTACATGCAGAAAGTATTCGACAAAAATACACTACATAGTGGTTGCATGTGGATTACAGGACTTTCATCACAATACAAGGCATATTGATGCTTAGAAGCATTTTCTCTGATTTCACAGAATTTTCCAAACGCCAGTTTTGAAAATGATGTAGATTTCACGGCAAAAATTCCTTGAAGCACGTTTTAACTAATTGAATAATAATTTACATGTATTCGCTCACCATGAAATTCCGTGTTCCGAACGTGCTACATGAATCTTGGATTTGACAAGTATTCACTACAGAGTTGTTAGCATGTGGATTACAGCACTTTCATTGACCACACATGGCTAACTGACACTTTGAAGAATTTTCTCAGATTTCACAGCTTAGATTTAACACCAGGATTGAAAATGAGGCAGATTTGGCAGAAAAATGCTCTTGGAGCGAGTTGTAAACAAAAGATATGTAATTTACCTAGTTTCACTCACCGTGACATTCCGTGTTCTGAACAAGTTATATGCATCACGGATTTAGGATATATTCTTTAATGAGTTGTGAACACGTGTATTACCGAACTTTCATCCACCTTACAATGCATATTTATACATAGAAATTTTATACTGATTTAGTAGATTTCCCCTAATGTTAGTTTTTAATATAATGCAGTTTACACAGAAAAATCACCTTGGAGGGAGCTCTACCCAATAGATATGCAATTTACATAGAACCCGTCATCGTGAAATTCCTGTTCCGAACACGCTTCATGGATCTCGGATTCGACAAATATTCACTACTGAGTTGTTAGCATAAGGATTACCAAACTTTCATCCACCATAAAAGCCATATTGACACTTTGAAGCATTTTCTCTGATTTTGCAGAGATTTTCAATTGCCAGGTTCGAAAGTGAGGTAGATTTCACAGAAAAATCTCTTTGAGCCATTTCTACCAAGGAGAAATATATTTTACATAGATTCGCTCACCGTGATATTCTGTGTTCAAAACACACTTCATGTATCTCGGATTTGAAAAATATTCACTACAGAGTTGGTTGCATGCAGATTACCGAATTTTCATCCACCATACAAGTCATATTTACACCTAGAAACATTTAATCTATGTTCGCAGCATTGTCCTATTAGCAGTTTCGAAAATCAGGCAGTTTTCAAAGGAAAAAAATGTTGGAGCATGTTCTACTCAATAGATATGTAAATTACATAGATTCTCCTACTGTGAAATTACGTGTATCGAACACGCTACATGCAGAAATTATTCGACAAAAATACACTACAGAGTTTTTTGCATGTGGATTACAAGACTTTCATCACAAAAAAAGGCATATTGTTGCTTAGAAGCATTTTTTCTGATTTCACAGAATGTTCCAAATGCCAGTTTCGAAAATGAGGCAGATTTCACGGCAAAAAGCTCTTGGAGCTTTTTCTAAACAATAGACATTTAATTTACATTGATTCGCTCACCATGAAATTCCGTGTTCCGAACACGCTACATGCATCTCGGATTCGACTAATATACTCTTCACAGTTGTTAGCTTAAGGATTACCGAAATTTCATCCATCATAAAAGCCATATTGACACTTTGAAGCATTTTCTCATATTTTGAAACTTTTTCCTAATGCCAGTTTTGAAAATGAGTCAGATTTCACGGCAAAAACCTCTTGCAGCGGGTTCTAACCAATAAATATGTAATTTACATGGATTCGCTAACCGTGAAATTCCGTGTTCCAAACACGCTGCATGCATCTCGGATTCGACATATATTCACTTCAGTGTTGTTAGCAAGTGGATTACAGCACTTTCATCTACCATAAATGGCTTACTGACACTTTGAATACTTTTCTCAGATTTCACAGTTTAGTTTTAACGCTAGTTTTGAAAATGAGGCAGATTTGGTCTAAAAATGCTCCTGGAGCGAGTTGTACCCAAAAGATATGTAATTTACCTAGTTTCAATCACCGTGACATTCCGTGTTCTGAACACTTTATATGCATCATGGATTCAACAAACATACTTTAATGAGTTGTGAACACGTGTATTACCGAACTTTCATCCACCTTACAATGCATATTTATACATACAAATTTATATACTGATTTAGTAGATTTCCCCTAATGTTAGTTTTTAATATAATGCAGTTTACACAGAAAAACCCTCTTGGAGAGAGTTCTACTCAATAGACATGCAATTAACATAGAACCTGTCATCGTGAAATTCCGTGTTCCGAAAAACCTACATGCATCACGGATTCGACAAATATTCACTACAGAGTTGTTTGCATAAGGATTACCGAAATTTCATCCACCATAAAAGCCATATTGACACTTTGAAATATTTTCTCGTATTTCGAAAATTTTTCCTAATGCCAGGTTTAAAAATGAGGCATATTTGCAGAAAAATTCTCGTGGAGCGAGTCTCCCAATAGAAATGTAATTTACAAAGTTTCCCTCACAGTGATATTCCAATTTCTGAACACGCTTCATGCATCATGGTTTCAACAAACTTTCTCAAATGAGTTGTGAACATGTAGATTACAGAACTTTCACCCACCATACATGGCATATTTCCATCTAGAAACATTAATTCTGAATTTGCAGCTTTTTCCTAATGCCAGTTTCGAAAATCAGGCCGTTTTCTCAGAAAAAATTTTTGGAGCGAGTTCTACCCTATAGATGTGTAATTTACATAGATTCCATCGCCGGGAATTTCCGTGATACGATCACGCTACATGCATAACGCTTTCTACAAATATTCACCACAGATTTGTTTGCATGTGGTTTTATGAACTTCCAACACATTACAAGGCATATAGAAACTTTGAAGCATTTTCTCTGATTTTGCAGGGATTTTCAAATGCCAGTTTCGAAAATGAGGCAGATTTCGCAGAAAAATCTCTTGGAGCGTGTTCTACACAAGGAAGATGTATTTTACATTGATTCGCTCACCGTGATATTCTGTGTTCCGAACACGCTTCATGTATCTCGGATTCGACAAATATTCACTCCAGAGTTGTTTGCATGAGGATTACCGATCTTTCATCCACCATACAATCATATTTACACTTAGAAATATTTACTCTGTGTTCGCAGCATTGTCCTAATAGCAGTTTCGAAAATCAGGAATTTTTCAAAGGAAAAAAATTTGGAGCATGTCCCACTCAATAGATATGTAAATTATATATATTCTCCTGCTGTGAAATTACATGTTTCGAACATGCTACATGCAGAAAGGATTCGAGAAGAATACTCTACAGAGTTGTTTGCATGTGGATTACAGGACTTTCATCACAATACAAGGCATATTGATGCTTAGAAGCATTTTCTGTGATTTCACAGAGCTTTCCAAATGCCAGTTTCGAAAATGCGGCAGATTTCACGGCAAAAACCTCTTGGAGCGGGTTCTAACCAATAAACCTGTAATTTACATGGATTCGCTAACCGTGAAATTCCGTGTTCAATCACGCTGCATGCATCTCGGATTCGACAAATATTCACTTCAGTGTTGTTTGCAAGTGGATTACAGCACTTTCATCTACCATAAATGGCTTACTGACACTTTGAATACTTTTCTCAGATTTCACAGGTTAGTTTTAACGCCAGTTTTGAAAATGAGGCAGATTTGGTATAAAAATGCTCCTGGAGCGAGTTGTAACCAAAAGATATGTAATTTACCTAGTTTCACTCACCGTGACATTCCGTGTTCTGAACACTTTATATGCATCATGGATTCAACAAACATACATTAATGAGTTGTGAACACGTGTATTACCGAACTTTCATCCACCTTACAATGCATATTTATACATAGAAATTTATATACTGATTTAGTAGATTTCCCCTAATGTTAGTTTTTAATATAATGCAGTTTACACAGAAAAACCCTCTTGGAGAGAGTTCTACTCAATAGACATGCAATTAACGTAGAACCCATCATCGTGAAATTCCGTGTTCCGAAAAACCTACATGCATCACGGATTCGACAAATATCACTACAGAGTTGTTAGCATAAGGATTACCGAAATTTCATCCACCATAAAGCCATATTGACACTTTGAAACATTTTCTCATATTTCGATACTTTTTCCTAATGCCAGGTTGAAGATGAGGCATATTTGCAGAAAAATTCTCCTGGAGTGAGTACCTCCCAATAGAAATGTAATTTACAAAGTTTCCCTCACAGTGACATTCCAATTTCTGAACACGCTTCATGCATCATGGTTTCGACAAACTTTCTCGAATGAGTTGTTAACATGTAGATTACAGAACTTTCACCCACCATACATGGCATATTTACACCTAGAAACATTAATTCTGAATTTGCAGCTTTTTCCTAATGCCAGTTTCGAAAATCAGGCCGTTTTCTCAGAAAAAATTTTGGAGCGATTTCGACCCTATAGATATGTAATTTACATAGATTCCATCATCGGGAATTTCCGTGATACGATCACGCTACATACATAACACTTTCTACAAATATTCACCACAGACTTGTTTGCATGTGGTTTTACGATCTTCCAACAAAATACAAGGCATATAGATACTTTGAAGCATTTTCTCTGATTTTGCAGGGATTTTCAAATGCCAGTTTCGAAAATGAGGCAGATTTCGCAGAAAAATCTCTTGGAGCGTGTTCTACACAAGGGACATGTATTTTACATTGATTCGCTCACCGTGATATTCTGTGTTCCGAACAGGCTTCATGTATCTCGGATTCGACAAATATTCACTCCAGAGTTGTTTGCATGCGGATTACCGATTTCATCCACCATACAATCATATTTACACTTAGAAACATTTACTCTGTGTTCGCAGCATTGTTCTAATAGCAGTTTCGAAAATCAGGCATTTTTCAAAGGAAAAAAATTTGGAGCATGTTCTACTCAATAGATATGTAAATTATTATATTCTCCTGCTGTGAAATTACGTGTATCGAACACGATACATGCAGAAAGTATTCGAGAAAAATACAAGGTTGTTTGCATGTGGATTACAGGACTTTCATCACAATACAAGGCTATTGATGCTTAGAAGCATTTTCAGTGATTTCACAGAGCTTTCCAAATGCCAGTTTCGAAAATGCGGCAGATTTCACGGCAAAAACCTCTTGGAGCGGGTTCTAACCAATAAACCTGTAATTTACATGGATTCGCTAACCGTGAAATTCCGTGTTCCAAACACGCTGCATGCATCTCGGATTCGAAATATTCACTTCAGTGTTGTTAGCAAGTGGATTACGGCACTTTCATCTACCATAAATGGCTTACTGACACTTTGAATACTTTTCTCAGATTTCACAGGTTAGTTTTAACGCCAGTTTTGAAATGAGGCAGATTTGGTCTAAAAATGCTCCTGGAGCGAGTTGTACCCAAAAGGTATGTAATTTACCTAGTTTCACTCACCGTGACATTCCGTGTTCTGAACACTTTATATGCATCATGGATTCAACAACATACTTAATGAGTTGTGAACACGTGTATTACCGAACTTTCATCCACCTTACAATGCATATTTATACATACAAATTTATTACTGATTTAGTAGATTTCCCCTAATGTTAGTTTTAATATAATGCAGTTTACACAGAAAAACCCTCTTGGAGAGAGTTCTACTCAATAGACATGCAATTAACATAGAACCTGTCATCGTGAAATTCCGTGTTCCGAAAAACCTACATGCATCACGGATTCGACAAATATTCACTACAGAGTTGTTAGCATAAGGATTACCGAAATTTCATCCACCATAAAAGCCATATTGACACTTTGAAACATTTTCTCGTATTTCGAAAATTTTTCCTAATGCCAGGTTTAAAAATGAGGCATATTTGCAGAAAAATTCTCGTGGAGCGAGTACCTCCAATAAAATGTAATTTACAAAGTTTCCCTCACAGTGATATTCCAATTTCTGAACAGATTCATGCATCATGGTTTCAACAAACTTTCTCAAATGAGTTGTGAACATGTAGATTACAGAACTTTCACCAACCATACATGGCATATTTCCATCTAGAAACATTAATTCTGAATTTGCAGCTTTTTCCTAATGCCAGTTTCGAAAATCAGGCCGTTTTCTCAGAAAAAATTTTTGGAGCGAGTTCTACCCCTATAGATGTGTAATTTACATAGATTCCATCGCCGGAATTTCCGTGATACGATCACGCTACATGCATAACGCTTTCTACAAATATTCACCACAGAATTGTTTGCATGTGGTTTTATGAACTTCCAACACATTACAAGGCATATAGAAACTTTGAAGCATTTCTCTGATTTTGCAGGGATTTTCAAATGCAGTTTCGAAAATGAGGCAGATTTCGCAGAAAAATCTCTTGGAGCGTGTTCTACACAGGGACATGTATTTTACATTGATTCGCTCACCGTGATATTCTGTGTTCCGAATACGCTTATGTATCTCGGATTCGCAAATATTCACTCCAGAGTTGTTTGCATGAGGATTACCGATCTTTCATCCACCATACAATCATATTTACACTTAGAAATATTTACTCTGTGTTCGCAGCATTGTCCTAATAGCAGTTTCGAAAATCAGGAATTTTTCAAGAAAAAAAAATTTGGAGCATGTCCCACTCAATAGATATGTAAATTATATATATTCTCCTGCTGTGAAATTACTGTTTCGCATGCTACATGCAGAAAGGATTCGAGAAGAATACTTACAGAGTTGTTTGCATGTGGATTACAGGACTTTCATCACAATACAAGGCATATGATGCTTAGAAGCTTTTCTGTGTTTCACAGAGCTTTCCAATGCCAGTTTCGAAAATGGGCAGATTTCACGGCAAAACACTCTGGAGCGGGTTTCTAACCAATAAACCTGTAATTTACATGGATTCGCTAACCGTGAAATTCCGTGTTCAATCACGGCATGCATCTCGGATTCGACAAACATTCACTTCAGGGTGTTTGCAAGTGGATTACAGCACTTTTATCTACATAAATGGCTTACTGACACTTTGAATACTTTTTCAGATTTCACAGGTTAGTTTTAACGCCAGTTTTGAAAATGAGGCAGATTTGGTATAAAAATGCTCCTGGAGCGAGTTGTAACCAAAAGATATGTAATTTACCTAGTTTCACTCACCGTGACATTCCGTGTTTGAACACTTTATATGCATCATGGATTCAACAAACATACATTAATGAGTTGTGAACACGTGTATTACCGAACTTTCATCCACCTTACAATGCTATTTATACATACAAATTTTATATACTGATTTAGTAGATTTCCCCTAATGTTAGTTTTTAATATAATGCAGTTTACACAGAAAACCCTCTTGGAGAGAGTTCTACTCAATAGACATGCAATTAACATAGAACCCGTCATCGTGAAATTCCGTGTTCCGAAAAACCTACATGCATCACGGATTCGACAAATATTCACTACAGAGTGTTAGCATAAGGATTACCGAAATTTCATCCACCATAAAAGCCATATTGACACTTGAAACATTTTCTCATATTTCGATATTTTTCCTAATGCCAGGTTGAAGATGAGGCATATTTGCAGAAAAATTCTCCTGGAGTGAGTACCTCCCAATAGAAATGTAATTTACAAAGTTTCCCTCACAGTGACATTCCAATTTCTGAACACGCTTCATGCATCATGGTTTCGACAAACTTTCTCGAATGAGTTGTTAACATGTAGATTACAGAACTTTCACCCAAAATACATGGCATATTTACATCTAGAAACATTAATTCTGAATTTGCAGCTTTTTCCTAATGCCAGTTTCGAAAATCAGGCCGTTTTCTCAGAAAAAATTTTTGGAGCGGTTCTACCCTATAGATGTGTAATTTACATAGATTCATCGCCGGGAATTTCCGTGATACGATCACGCTACATGCATAATGCTTTCTACAAATATTCACCACAGATTTGTTTGCATGTGGTTTTTATGAACTTCCAACACATTACAAGGCATATAGAAACTTTGAAGCATTTTCTCTGATTTTGCAGGGATTTTCAAATGCCAGTTTCGAAAATGAGGCAGATTTCACAGAAAAATCTCTTGGAGCGTGTTCTACACAAGGGACATTTATTTTACATTGATTCGCTCACCATGATTCTGTGTTCCGAACAGGCATCATGTATCTCGGATTCGACAAATATTCACTCCAGAGTTGTTTGCATGAGGATTACCGATCTTCATCCACCATACAATCATATTTACACTTAGAAATTTACTCTGTGTTCGCAGCTTGTTCTCAATAGCAGTTTCGAAAATCAGGAATTTTTCAAAGGAAAATAATTTGGAGCATGTTCTTACTCAATTGATATGTAAATTATATATATTCTCCTGCTGTGAAATACATGTTTCGAGCATGCTACATGCAGAAAGGATTCGAGAAGAATACTCTACAGAGTTGTTTGCTGTGGATTACAGGACTTTCATCACAATACAAGGCATATTGATGCTTAGAAGCATTTTCTGTGTTCACAGAGCTTTCCAAATGCCAGTTTCGAAAATGTGGCAGATTTCACGGCAAAAACCTCTTGGAGCGGGTTCTAACCAATAAACCTGTAATTACATGGATTCGCTAACCGTGAAATTCCGTGTTCAATCACGCTGCATGCATCTCGGATTCGACAAATATTAAGTCAGGTTGTTTGCAAGTGGATTACAGCACTTCTCTACCAATGGCTTACTGACACTTTGAATACTTTTTTCAGATTTCACAGGTTAGTTTTAATGCCAGTTTTGAAAATGAGGCAGATTTGGTATAAAATGCTCCTGGAGCGAGTTGTAACCAAAAGATATGTAATTTACCTAGTTTCACTCACCGTGACATTCCGTGTTCTGAACACTTTATATGCATCATGATTCAACAAACATACATTAATGAGTTGTGAACACGTGTATTACCGAACTTTCATCCACCTTACAATGCATATTTATACATAGAAATTTATATACTGATTTAGTAGATTTCCCCTAATGTTAGTTTTTAATATAATGCAGTTTCACAGAAAAACTCTCTTGGAGAGAGTTCTACTCAATAGACATGCAATTAACATAGAACCCGTCATCGTGAAATTCCGTGTTCCGAAAAACCTACATGCATCACGGATTCGACAAATATTCACTACAGAGTTGTTAGCATAAGGATTACCGAAATTTCATCCACCATAAAAGCCATATTGACACTTGAAACATTTTCTCATATTTCGATACTTTTTCCTAATGCCAGGTTTGAAGATGAGGCATATTTGCAGAAAAATTCTCCTGGAGTGAGTACCTCCCAATAGAAATGTAATTTACAAAGTTTCCCTCACAGTGACATTCCAATTTCTGAACACGCTTCATGCATCATGGTTTCGACAAACTTTCTCGAATGAGTTGTTAACATGTAGATTACAGAACTTTCACCCACCATACATGGCATATTTACACTAGAAACATTAATTCTGAATTTGCAGCTTTTTCCTAATGCCAGTTTTGAAAATCAGGCCGTTTTCTCAGAAAAAATTTTGGAGCGAGTTCGACCCTATAGATGTGTAATTTACATAGATTCCATCATCGGGAATTTCCGTGATACGATCACGCTACATCATAACGCTTTCTACAAATATTCACCACAGACTTGTTTGCATGTGGTTTTACGATCTTCCACACAATACAAGGCATATAGATACTTTGAAGCATTTTCTCTGATTTTGCAGGGATTTTCAAATGCCAGTTTCGAAAATGAGGCAGATTTCGCAGAAAAATCTCTTGGAGCGTGTTCTACACAAGGGACATGTATTTTACATTGATTCGCTCACCGTGATATTCTGTGTTCCGAACACGCTTCATGTATCTCGGATTCGACAAATATTCACTCCAGAGTTGTTTGCATGCGGATTATCGATCTTTCATCCACCATACAATCATATTTACACTTAGAAACATTTACTCTGTGTTCGCAGCATTGTCCTAATAGCAGTTTCGAAAATCAGGCATTTTTCAAAGGAAAAAAATTTGGAGCATGTTCTCTACTCAATAGATATGTAAATTATTATATTCTCCTGCTGTGAAATTACGTGTATCGAACACGCTACATGCAGAAAGTATTCGAGAAAAACTCTACAAGTTGTTTGCATGTGGATTACAGGACTTTCATCACAATACAAGGCATATTGATGCTTAGAAGCATTTTCTGTGATTTCACAGAGCTTTCCAATGCCAGTTTCGAAAATGTGGCAGATTTCACGGCAAAAACCTCTTGGAGCGGTTCTAACCAATAAACCGTAATTTACATGGATTCGCTAACCGTGAAATTCCGTGTTCAATCACGCTGCATGCATCTCGGATTCGACAATATTCACTTCAGGTTGTTTGCAAGTGGATTACAGCACTTTCATCTACCATAAATGGCTTACTGACACTTTGAATACTTTTCTCAGATTTCACAGGTTAGTTTTAACGCCAGTTTTGAAAATGAGGCAGATTTGGTATAAAAATGCTCCTGGAGCGAGTTGTAACCAAAATATGTAATTTACCTAGTTTCACTCACCGTGACATTCCGTGTTCTGAACACTTTATATGCATCATGGATTCAACAACATACATTAATGAGTTGTGAACACGTGTATTACCGAACTTTCTTCCCACCTTACAATGCATATTTATACATAGAAATTTATATACTGATTTAGTAGATTTCCCCTAATGTTAGTCTTTAATATAATGCAGTTTACACAGAAAAACCCTCTTGGAGAGAGTTCTACTCAATAGACATGCAATTAACATAGAACCCGTCATCGTGAAATTCCGTGTTCCGAAAAACCTACAATGCATCACGATTCGACAAATATTCACTACAGAGTTTTAGCATAAGGATTACCGAATTTCAATCCACCATAAAGCCATATTGACACTTTGAAACATTTCTCATATTTTGATACTTTTTCCTAATGCCAGGTTAAGATGAGGCATATTTGCAGAAATTCTCCTGGAGTGAGTACCCCTCCCAATAGAAATGTAATTTACAAAGTTTCCCCACAGTGACATTCCAATTTCTGAAACACGCTTCATGCTCATGGTTTCGACAAACTTTCCGAATGAGTTTGTTAACATGTAGATTACAGAACTTTTCACTCCACCATACATGGCATATTTACACCTAGAACATTATTCTGAATTGCAGCTTTTTCCTAATGCCAGTTTTCGAAAATCAGGCCGTTTTCTCAGAAAAAAATTTTGGAGCGAGTTCGCCCTATAGATGTGTAATTTACATAGATTCCATCATCGGGAATTTCCGTGATAACGATCACGCTACATACATAACACTTTCTATACAAATATTCACCCAAGACTTGTTTGCATGTGGTTTTACGATCTTCCAACACAATACACGGCATATAGATACTTTGAAGCATTTTCTCTGATTTTGCAGGGATTTTCAAATGCCAGTTTCGAAAATGAGGCAGATTTCGCAGAAAAATCTCTTCGAGCGTATTCTACACAAGGGACATTATTTTACATTGATTCGCTCACCGTGATATTCTGTGTTCCGAACACAGCTTCATGTATCTCGGATTCGACAAATATTCACTCCAGAGTTGTTTGCATGCGGATTACCGATCTTTCATCCACCATACAATCATATTTACACTTAGAAACATTTACTCTGTGTTCGCAGCATTGTTCTAATAGCAGTTTCGAAAATCAGGCATTTTTCAAAGGAAAAAAATTTGGAGCATGTTCTACTCAATAGATATGTAAATTATTTATATTCTCCTGCTGTGAAATTACGTGTATCGAACACGCTACATGCAGAAAATATTCGAGAAAAATACTCTACAGGGTTTTTTGCATGTGGATTACAGGACTTTCATCACAATACAAGGCATATTGATGCTTAGAAGCATTTTCTGTGATTTCACAGAGATTTCCAAATGCCAGTTTCGAAAATGCGGCAGATTTCATGGCAAAAACCTCTGGAGCGGGTTCTAACCAATAAACCTTGTAATTTACATGGATTCGCTAACCGTGAAATTCCGTGTTCAATCACGCTGCATGCATCTCGGATTCGACAAATATTCACTTCAGGGTTGTTTGCAAGTGGATTACAGCACTTTCATCTACCATAAATGACTTACTGACACTTTGAACACTTTTCTCAGATTTCACAGGTTAGTTTTAACGCCAGTTTTGAAAATGAGGCAGATTTGGTATAAAAATGCTCCTGGAGCGAGTTGTAACCAAAAGATATGTAATTTACCTAGTTTCACTCACCGTGACATTCCGTGTTCTGAACACTTTATATGCATCATGGATTCAACAAACATACATTAATGAGTTGTGAACACGTGTATTACTGAACTTTCATCCACCTTACAATGCATATTTATACATAGAAATTTATATACTGATTTAGTAGATTTCCCCTAATGTTAGTCTTTAATATAATGCAGTTTACACAGAAAAAACCCTCTTGGAGAGAGTTCTACTCATAGACATGCAATTAACATAGAACCCGTCATCGTGAAATTCTGTGTTCCGAAAAACCTACATGCATCACGGATTCGACAAATATTCACTATAGAGTTGTTAGCATAAGGATTACCGAAATTTCATCCACCATAAAAGCCATATTGACACTTTGAAGCATTTTCTCATATTTTGAAAACTTTTTCCTAATGCCAGTTTTGAAAATGAGTCAGATTTCACGGCAAAAACCTCTTGGAGCGGGTTCTAACCAATAACATGTAATTTATATGGAGTCGCTAACCGTGAAATTCTGTGTTCCAAACACGCTGCATGCATCTCGGATTCGACAAATATTCACTTCAGTGTTGTTTGCAAGTGGATTACAGCACTTTCATCTACCATAAATGGCTTACTGACACTTTGAATACTTTTCTCAGATTTCACAGGTTAGTTTTACGCCAGTTTTGAAAATGAGGCAGATTTGGTATAAAAATGCTCCTGGAGCGAGTTGTACCCAAAAGATATGTAATTTACCTAGTTTCACTCACCGTGACATTCCGTGTTCTGAACACTTTATATGCATCATGGATTCAACAAACATACTTTAATGAGTTGTGAACACGTGTATTACCGAACTTTCATCCACCTTACAATGCATATTTATACATAGAAATTTATATACTGATTTAGTAGATTTCCCCTAATGTTAGTTTTTAATATAATGCAGGTTTACACAGAAAAACCCTCTTGGAGAGAGTTCTACTCAATAGACATGCAATTAACATAGAACCCGTCATCGTGAAATTCCGTGTTCCGAAAAACCTACATGCATCACAGATTCGACAAATATTCACTACAGAGTTGTTTGCATAAGGATTACCGAAATTTCATCCACCATAAAAGCCATATTGACACTTTGAAACATTTTCTCATATTTCGAAACATTTCCTAATGCCAGGTTTGAAAATGAGGCATATTCGCAGAAAAATTCTCGTGGAGCGAGTACCTCCCAATAAAAATGTAATTTACAAAGTTTCCCTCACAGTGACATTCCAATTTCTGAACACGCTTCATGCATCATGGTTTCAACAAACTTTCTCGAATGAGTTGTGAACATGTAGATTACAGAACTTTCACCTACCTTACATGGCATATTTACACCTAGAACATTAATTCTGAATTTGCAGCTTTTTCCTAATGCCAGTTTCGAAAATCAGGCCGTTTTCTCAGAAAAAATTTTGGAGCGAGTTCTACCCTATAGATGTGTAATTTACATAGATTCCATCGCCGGGAATTTCCGTGATACGATCACGCTACATGCATAACGCTTTCTACAAATATTCACCACAGATTTGTTTGCATTTGGTTTATGAACTTCCATCACAATAAAAGGCATATAGAAACTTTGAAGCATTTTCTCTGATTTTGCAGGGATTTTCAAATGCCAGTTTCGAAAATGAGGCAGATTTTGCAGAAAAATCTCTTGGAGCGTGTTCTACACAAGGGACACGTATTTTACATTGATTCGCTCTCCGTGATATTCTGTGTTCCGAACACGTGTCATGTATCTCGGATTCGACAAATATTCACTCCAGAGTTGTTTGCATGCGGATTACCGATCTTTCATCCACCATACAATCATATTTACACCTAGAAACATTTACTCTGATTTCGCAGCTTTGTCTTAATAGCAGTATCGAAAATCAGGCAGTTTTCAAAGGCAAAAACTTTTGGAGCATGTTCTACTCAATAGATATGTAAATTATATATATTCTCCTGCTGTGAAATTACGTGTTTCGAACATGCTACATGCAGAAAGGATTCGAGAAGAATACTCTACAGAGATGTTTGCATGTGGATTACAGGACTTTCATCACAATACAAGGCATATTGATGCTTAGAAGCATTTTCTCTGATTTCACAGTATTTTCCAAACGCCAGTTTCGAAAATGAGGCAGATTTCACGGCAAATATTCTTGGAGCACGTTCTAACCAATAGACTTGTAATTTACATGGATTCGCTCACCGTGAAATTCCGCATTCCGAACACGCTACATACATCTTGGATTCGACAAATATTCACTAGAGAGTTGGTTGCATGTGGATTACAGAATTTTCATCCACCATACTAGTCATATTTACACGTAGAAACATTTACTCTATGTTCGCAGCTTTGTCCTAATAGCAGTTTCGAAAATCAGGCAGTTTTCAAAGGAAAAATGTTGGAGCATATTCTACTCAATAGATATGTAAATTACATAGATTCTCCTACTGTGAAATTACGTGTATCGAACACGCTACATGCAGAAATTGTTCGACAAAAATACACTACAGAGTTGTTTGCATGCGGATTACAGGACTTTCATCACAATACAAGGCATATTGATGCTTAGAAGCATTTTCTCTGATTTCACAGAATTTTCCAAACGCCAGTTTCGAAAATGAGGCAGATTTCACGGCAAAAACCTCTTGGAGCTTTTTCTAAACAATAGACATTTAATTTACATGGATTCGCTCACCATGAAATTCCGTGTTCCGAACACGCTACATGCATCTCGGATTCGACAAATATACCCTTCACAGTTGTTAGCTTAAGGATTACCGAAATTTCATCCACCATAAAAGCCATATTGACACTTTGAAGCATTTTCTCATATTTTGAAACTTTTTCTTAATGCCAGTTTTGAAAATGAGTCAGATTTCACGGCAAAAAACCTCTTGGAGCGGGTTCTATCCAATAAACATGTAATTTACATGGAGTCGCTAACCGTGAAATTCCGTGTTCCAAACACGCTGCATGCATCTCGGATTCGACAAATATTCACTTCAGTGTTGTTTGCAAGTGGATTACAGCACTTTCATCTACCATAAATGGCTTACTGACACTTTGAATACTTTTCTCAGATTTCACAGGTTAGTTTTACGCCAGTTTTGAAAATGAGGCAGATTTGGTATAAAAATGCTCCTGGAGCGAGTTGTACCCAAAAGATATGTAATTTACCTAGTTTCACTCACCGTGACATTCCGTGTTCTGAACACTTTATATGCATCATGGATTCAACAAAGATAATTTAATGAGTTGTGAACACGTGTATTACCGAACTTTCATCCACCTTACAATGTATATTTATACATAGAAATTTATATACTGATTTAGTAGATTTCCCCTAATGTTAGTTTTTAATATAATGCAGTTTACACAGAAAAACCCTCTTGGAGAGAGTTCTACTCAATAGACATGCAATAAACATAGAACCCGTCATCTTGAAATTCCGTGTTCCGAAAAACCTACATGCATCACGGATTCGACAAATATTGACTACAGAGTTGTTAGCATAAGGATTACCGAAATTTCATCCACCATAAAAGCCATATTGACACTTTGAAACATTTTCTCATATTTCGAAACTTTTTTCTAATACCAGGTTTGAAAATGAGGCATATTCGCAGAAAAATTCTCGTGGAGCGAGTACCTCCCAATAGAAATGTAATTTACATAGTTTTCCTCACAGTGACATTCCAATTTCTGAACACGCTTCATGCATCATGGTTTCAACAAACTTTCTCGAATGAGTTGTGAACATTTAGATTACAGAACTTTCACCCACCATACATGGCATATTTACACCTAGAAACATTAATTCTGAATTTGCAGCTTTTTCCTAATGCCAGTTTCGAAAATCATGCCGTTTTCTCAGAAAAAATTTTTGGAGCGAGTTCTACCCTATAGATGTGTAATTTACATAGATTCCATCGCCGGGAATTTCCGTGATACGATCACGCTACATGCATAACGCTTTCTACAAATATTCACCACAGATTTGTTTGCATTTGGTTTTACGAACTTCCATCACAATAAAAGGCATATTGAAACTTTGAAGCATTTTCTCTGATTTTGCAGGGATTTTCAAATGCCAGTTTCGAAAATGAGGCAGATTTCGCAGAAAAATCTCTTGGAGCGTGTTCTACACAAGGGACATGTATTTTACATTGATTCGCTCACCGTGGTATTCTGTGTTCCGAACAGGCTTCATGTATCTCGGATTCGACAAATATTCACCCCAGAGTTGTTTGCATGCGGATTACCGATCTTTCATCCACCATACAATCATATTTACACCTAGAAACACTTACTCTGAGTTCGCAGCTTTGTCCTAATAGCAGTTTCGAAAATCAGGCATTTTTCAAAGGAAAAAACTTTTGGAGCATGTTCTACTCAATAGATATGTAATCTATATATATTCTCCTGCTGTGAAATTAAGTGTATCGAACACGCTACATGCAGAAACTATTCGAGAAATATAGTCTACAGAGTTGTTTGCATGTGGATTGCAAGACTTTCATCACAATACAAGGCATATTGATGCTTAGAAGCATTTTCTCTGATTTCACAGAATTTTCCAAACGCCAGTTTTGAAAATGAGGCAGATTTCACGGCAAAAACCTCTTGGAGAGGGTTCTAACCAATAAACATGTAATTTACATGGATTCGCTCACCGTGAAATTCCGCGTTCCGAACACGCTACATACATCTCGGATTCGACAAATATTCACTACAGAGTTGGTTGCATGCGGATTACAGGACTTTCATCACAATACAAGGCATATTGATGCTTAGAAGCATTTTCTCTGATTTCACAGAATTTTCCAAACGCCAGTTTCGAAAATGAGGCAGATTTCACGGCAAAAACCTCTTGGAGCTTTTTCTAAACAATAGACATTTAATTTACATGGATTCGCTCACCATGAAATTCCGTGTTCCGAATACGCTACATGCATCTCGGATTCGACAAATATACCCTTCACAGTTGTTAGCTTAAGGATTACCGAAATTTCATCCACCATAAAAGCCATATTGACACTTTGAAGCATTTTCTCATATTTTGAAACTTTTTCCTAATGCCAGTTTTGAAAATGAGTCAGATTTCACGGCATAAACCTCTTGGAGCGGGTTCTAACCAATAAATATGTAATTTACATGGATTCGCTAACCGTGAAATTCCGTGTTCCAAACACGCTGCATGCATCTCGGATTCGACAAATATTCACTTCAGTGTTGTTTGCAAGTGGATTACAGCACTTTCATCTACCATAAATGGCTTACTGACACTTTGAATACTTTTCTCAGATTTCACAGGTTAGCTATAACGCCAGTTTTGAAAATGAGGCAGATTTGGTATAAAAATGCTCCTGGAGCGAGTTGTACCCAAAAGATATGTAATTTACCTAGTTTCACTCACCGTGACATTCCGTGTTCTGAACACTTTATATGCATCATGGATTCAACAAACATAATTTAATGAGTTGTGAACACGTGTATTACCGAACTTTCATCCACCTTACAATGCATATTTATACATAGAAATTTATATACTGATTTAGTAGATTTCCCCTAATGTTAGTTTTTAATATAATGCAGTTTACACAGAAAAACCCTCTTGGAGAGAGTTCTACTCAATAGACATGCAATTAACATAGAACCCGTCATCGTGAAATTCCGTGTTCCGAAAAACCTACATGCATCACGGATTCGACAAATATTCACTACAGAGTTGTTAGCATAAGGATTACCGAAATTTCATCCACCATAAAAGCCATATTGACACTTTGAAACATTTTCTCATATTTCGAAATTTTCCTATGCCAGGTTTGAAAATGAGGCATATTCGCAGAAAAATTCTCGTGGAGCGAGTACCTCCCAATAGAAATGTAATTTACAAAGTTTCCCTCACAGTGACATTCCAATTTCTGAACACGCTTCATGCATCATGGTTTCAACAAACTTTCTCGAATGAGTTATATACATGTAGATTACAGAACTTTCACCCACCATACATGGCATATTTACACCTAGAAACATTAATTCTGAATTTGCAACTTTTTCCTAATGCCATTTTCGAAAATCAGGCCGTTTTCTCAGAAAAAATTTTTGGAGCGAGTTCTACCCTATAGATGTGTAATTTACATAGATTCCATCGCCGGGAATTTCCGTGATACGATCACGCTACATGTATAACGCTTTCTACAAATATTCACCACAGATTTGTTTGCATTTGGTTTTACGAACTTCCATCACAATAAAAGGCATATTGAAACTTTGAAGCATTTTCTCTGATTTTGCAGGGATTTTCAAATGCCAGTTTCGAAAATGAGGCAGATTTCGCAGAAAAATCTCTTGGAGCGTGTTCTACACAAGGGACATGTATTTTACATTGATTCGCTCACCGTGATATTCTGTGTTCCGAAAAGGCTTCATGTATCTCGGATTCGACATATATTCACTACAGAGTTGGTTGCATGCAGATTAACGAATTTTCATCCACTATACAGGTCATATTTATACCTAGAAATATTTACTCTGAGTTCGCAGCTTTGACCTAATAGCAGTTTCGAAAATCAGGCAGGTTTCAAAGGAAAAAAATTTTGAAGCATTTTTACTCAATAGATATATAAATTACATTTACTCTCCCGCTGTGAATTTACGTGTATCGAACACGCTACATGCAGAAATCTTTCGACAAAAATCTACTACAGGGTTGTTTGCATGTGGATTACAGGTCTTTCACAACAATACAAGGCATATTGTTGCTTAGAAGCATTTTCTCCTATTTCACAGAGCTTTCCAAACGCCAGTTTCCAAAATGAGGCAGATTTCACGGCAAAAACCTCTGGAGCGTGTTCTAAACAATAGATATATAATTTACATGGATTTGCTCACCGTGAAATTCCGTGTTCCGAACACGCTGCATACATATCGTATTAGAAAAATATTCAATACAGAGTTGTTAGCAAGTGGATTACAGCACTTTCATTCACCATACAAGGCTTACTGACATTAGGAAGAATTTTCTCAGATTTCGGAGGTTAGTTTTAACGCCAGTTTTGAAATGAGGCAGATTTGGCAGAGAAATGCTCTTGGAGTGAGTTGTACCCAAAAGATATGTAATTTACCTAGTTTCACTCGCCGTGACATTCCGTGATCTGAACACGTTGAATGCATTACGGATTCAACAAACATGCTTAAATGAGTTGTGAACATGTGTATTACCGAACTTTAATCCACCTTACAATGCAAATATATACATAGAAAGTTCTATTCTGATTTAGAAGATTTCTCCTAATGTCAGTTTTTAAATAATGCAGTTTACACAGAAAAATCCTCTTGGAGCGAGTTCTACCCAATAGACATGCAATTTACATAGAACCTATCATCATGAAATTCCGTGTTCCGAAAAACCTACATGCATCACGGATTCGACAAATATTCACTACAGAGTTGTTAGCATAAGGATTACCGAAATTTCATCCACCATAAAAGCCATATTGACACTTTGAAACATTTTCTCATATTTGGAAACATTTTCCTAATGCCAGGTTTGAAAATGAGGCATATTCGCAGAAAAATTCTCGTGGAGCGAGTACCTCCCAATAAAAATGTAATTTACATAGTTTCCCTTTCAGTGACATTCCAATTTCTGAACACGCTTCATGCATCATGGTTTCAAAAAACTTTCTAGAATGAGTTGTGAACATTTAGATTACAGAACTTTCACCCACCATACATGGCATATTTACACCTAGAAACATTAATTCTGAATTTGCAGCTTTTTCCTAATGCCAGTTTCGAAAATCATGCCATTTTCTCAGAAAAAATTTTTGGAGCGAGTTCTACCCTATAGATGTGAAATTTACATAGATTCCATCGCCGGGAATTTCCGTGATACGATCACGCTACATGCATAACGCTTTCTACAAATATTCACCACAGACTTGTTTGCATTTGGTTTTACGAACTTCCATCACAATAAAAGGCATATTGAAACTTTGAAGCATTTTCTCTGATTTTGCAGGGATTTTCAAATGCCAGTTTCGAAAATGAGGCAGATTTCGCAGAAAAATCTCTTGGAGCGTGTTCTACACAAGGGACATTTATTTTACATTGATTCGCTCACCGTAATATTCTGTGTTCCGAACAGGCATCATGTATCTCGGATTCGACAAATATTCACTCCAGAGTTGTTTGCATGCGGATTACCGATCTTTCATCCACCATACAATCATATTTACACCTAGAAACACTTACTCTGAGTTCGCAGCTTTGTCCTAATAGCAGTTTCAAAAATCAGGCAGTTTTCAAAGGAAAAAACTTTTGGAGCATGTTCTACTCAATAGATATGTAATCTATATATATTCTCCTGCTGTGAAATTACGTGTATCGAACACGCTACATGCAGAAACTATTCGAGAAAAATAGTCAACAGAGTTGTTTGCATGTGGATTGCAAGACTTTCATCACAATACAAGGCATATTGATGCTTAGAAGCATTTTCTCTGATTTCACAGAATTTTCCAAACGCCAGTTTTGAAAATGAGGCAGATTTCACGGCAAAAACCTCTTGGAGAGGGTTCTAACCAATAAACATGTAATTTACATGGATTCGCTCACCGTGAAATTCCGCATTCCGAACACGCTACATACATCTCGGATTCGACAAATATTCACTAGAGAGTTGGTTGCATGTGGATTACAGAATTTTCATCCACCATACTAGTCATATTTACACGTAGAAACATTTACTCTATGTTCGCAGCTTTGTCCTAATAGCAGTTTCGAAAATCAGGCAGTTTTCAAAGGAAAAATGTTGGAGCATATTCTACTCAATAGATATGTAAATTACATAGATTCTCCTACTGTGAAATTACGTGTATCGAACACGCTACATGCAGAAAGTGTTCGACAAAAATACACTACAGAGTTGTTTGCATGCGGATTACAGGACTTTCATCACAATACAAGGCATATTGATGCTTAGAAGCATTTTCTCTGATTTCACAGAATTTTCCAAACGCCAGTTTCGAAAATGAGGCAGATTTCACGGCAAAAACCTCTTGGAGCTTTTTCTAAACAATAGACATTTAATTTACATGGATTCGCTCACCATGAAATTCCGTGTTCCGAACACGCTACATGCATCTCGGATTCGACAAATATACCCTTCACAGTTGTTAGCTTAAGGATTACCGAAATTTCATCCACCATAAAAGCCATATTGACACTTTGAAGCATTTTCTCATATTTTGAAACTTTTTCTTAATGCCAGTTTTGAAAATGAGTCAGATTTCACGGCAAAAACCTCTTGGAGCGGGTTCTAACCAATAAACATGTAATTTACATGGAGTCGCTAACCGTGAAATTCCGTGTTCCAAACACGCTGCATGCATCTCGGATTCGACAAATATTCACTTCAGTGTTGTTTGCAAGTGGATTACAGCACTTTCATCTACCATAAAAGGCTTACTGACACTTTGAATACTTTTCTCAGATTTCACAGGTTAGTTTTACGCCAGTTTTGAAAATGAGGCAGATTTGGTATAAAAATGCTCCTGGAGCGAGTTGTACCCAAAAGATATGTAATTTACCTAGTTTCACTCACCGTGACATTCCGTGTTCTGAACACTTTATATGCATCATGGATTCAACAAACATAATTTAATGAGTTGTGAACACGTGTATTACCGAACTTTCATCCACCTTACAATGCATATTTATACATAGAAATTTATATAATGATTTAGTAGATTTCCCCTAATGTTAGTTTTTAATATAATGCAGTTTACACAGAAAAACCCTCTTGGAGAGAGTTCTACTCAATAGACATGCAATAAACATAGAACCCGTCATCGTGAAATTCCGTGTTCCGAAAAACCTACATGCATCACGGATTCGACAAATATTCACTACAGAGTTGTTAGCATAAGGATTACCGAAATTTCATCCACCATAAAAGCCATATTGACACTTTGGAACATTTTCTCATATTTCGAAACTTTTTCCTAATGCCAGGTTTGAAAATGAGGCATATTCGCAGAAAAATTCTCGTGGAGCGAGTACCTCAGAAATAGAAATGTAATTTACATAGTTTCCCTCACAGTGACATTCCAATTTCTGAACACGCTTCATGCATCATGGTTTCAACAAACTTTCTCGAATGAGTTGTGAACATTTAGATTACAGAACTTTCACCCACCATACATGGCATATTTACACCTAGAAACATTAATTCTGAATTTGCAGCTTTTTCCTAATGCCAGTTTCGAAAATCATGCCGTTTTCTCAGAAAAAATTTTTGGAGCGAGTTCTACCCTATAGATGTGTAATTTACATAGATTCCATCGCCGGGAATTTCCGTGATACGATCACGCTACATGCATAACGCTTTCTACAAATATTCACCACAGATTTGTTTGCATTTGGTTTTACGAACTTCCATCACAATAAAAGGCATATTGAAACTTTGAAGCATTTTCTCTGATTTTGCAGGGATTTTCAAATGCCAGTTTCGAAAATGAGGCAGATTTCGCAGAAAAATCTCTTGGAGCGTGTTCTACACAAGGGACATTTATTTTACATTGATTCGCTCACCGTAATATTCTGTGTTCCGAACAGGCATCATGTATCTCGGATTCGACAAATATTCACTCCAGAGTTGTTTGCATGCGGATTACCGATCTTTCATCCACCATACAATCATATTTACACCTAGAAACACTTACTCTGAGTTCGCAGCTTTGTCCTAATAGCAGTTTCGAAAATCAGGCAGTTTTCAAAGGAAAAAAACTTTTGGAGCATGTTCTACTCAATAGATATGTAATCTATATATATTCTCCTGCTGTGAAATTACGTGTATCGAACACGCTACATGCAGAAACTATTCGAGAAAAATAGTCTACAGAGTTGTTTGCATGTGGATTGCAAGACTTTCATCACAATACAAGGCATATTGATGCTTAGAAGCATTTTCTCTGATTTCACAGAATTTTCCAAACGCCAGTTTTGAAAATGAGGCAGATTTCACGGCAAAAACCTCTTGGAGAGGGTTCTAACCAATAAACATGTAATTTACATGGATTCGCTCACCGTGAAATTCCGCGTTCCGAACACGCTACATACATCTCGGATTCGACAAATATTCACTAGAGAGTTGGTTGCATGTGGATTACAGAATTTTCATCCACCATACTAGCCATATTTACACGTAGAAACATTTACTCTATGTTCGCAGCTTTGTCCTAATAGCAGTTTCGAAAATCAGGCAGTTTTCAAAGGAAAAATGTTGGAGCATATTCTACTCAATAGATATGTAAATTACATAGATTCTCCTACTGTGAAATTACGTGTATCGAACACGCTACATGCAGAAAGTGTTCGACAAAAATACACTACAGAGTTGGTTGCATGCGGATTACAGGACTTTCATCACAATACAAGGCATATTGATGCTTAGAAGCATTTTCTCTGATTTCACAGAATATTCCAAACGCCAGTTTCGAAAATGAGGCAGATTTCACGGCAAAAACCTCTTGGAGCTTTTTCTAAACAATAGACATTTAATTTACATGGATACGCTCACCATGAAATTCCGTGTTCCGAACACGCTACATGCATCTCGGATTCGACAAATATACCCTTCACAGTTGTTAGCTTAAGGATTACCGAAATTTCATCCACCATAAAAGCTATATTGACACTTTGAAGTATTTTCTCATATTTTGAAACTTTTTCCTAATGCCAGTTTTGAAAATGAGTCAGATTTCACGGCAAAAACCTCTTGGAGCGGGTTCTAACCAATAAACATGTAATTTACATGGAGTCGCTAACCGTGAAATTCCGTGTTCCAAACACGCTGCATGCATCTCGGATTCGACAAATATTCACTTCAGTGTTGTTTGCAAGTGGATTACAGCACTTTCATCTACCATAAATGGCTTACTGACACTTTGAATACTTTTCTCAGATTTCACAGGTTAGCTATAACGCCAGTTTTGAAAATGAGGCAGATTTGGTATAAAAATGCTCCTGGAGCGAGTTGTACCCAAAAGATATGTAATTTACCTAGTTTCACTCACCGTGACATTCCGTGTTCTGAACACTTTATATGCATCATGGATTCAACAAACATAATTTAATGAGTTGTGAACACGTGTATTACCGAACTTTCATCCACCTTACAATGCATATTATACATAGAAATTTATATACTGATTTAGTAGATTTCCCCTAATGTTAGTTTTTAATATAATGCAGTTTACACAGAAAAACCCTCTTGGAGAGAGTTCTACTCAATAGACATGCAATTAACATAGAACCCGTCATCGTGAAATTCCGTGTTCCGAAAAACCTACATGCATCACGGATTCGACAAATATTCACTACAGAGTTGTTAGCATAAGGATTACCGAAATTTCATCCACCATAAAAGCCATATTGACACTTTGAAACATTTTCTCATATTTCGAAATTTTCCTATGCCAGGTTTGAAAATGAGGCATATTCGCAGAAAAATTCTCGTGGAGCGAGTACCTCCCAATAGAAATGTAATTTACAAAGTTTCCCTCACAGTGACATTCCAATTTCTGAACACGCTTCATGCATCATGGTTTCAACAAACTTTCTCGAATGAGTTATATACATGTAGATTACAGAACTTTCACCCACCATACATGGCATATTTACACCTAGAAACATTAATTCTGAATTTGCAACTTTTTCCTAATGCCATTTTCGAAAATCAGGCCGTTTTCTCAGAAAAATTTTTGGAGCGAGTTCTACCCTATAGATGTGTAATTTACATAGATTCCATCGCCTGGGAATTTCCGTGATACGATCACGCTACATGTATAACGCTTTCTACAAATATTCACCACAGATTTGTTTGCATTTGGTTTTACGAACTTCCATCACAATAAAAGGCATATTGAAACTTTGAAGCATTTTCTCTGATTTTGCAGGGATTTTCAAATGCCAGTTTCGAAAATGAGGCAGATTTCGCAGAAAAATCTCTTGGAGCGTGTTCTACACAAGGGACATGTATTTTACATTGATTCGCTCACCGTGATATTCTGTGTTCCGAAAAGGCTTCATGTATCTCGGATTCGACATATATTCACTACAGAGTTGGTTGCATGCAGATTAACGAATTTTCATCCACTATACAGGTCATATTTATACCTAGAAATATTTACTCTGAGTTCGCAGCTTTGACCTAATAGCAGTTTCGAAAATCAGGCAGGTTTCAAAGGAAAAAAATTTTGAAGGCATTTTTACTCAATAGATATGTAAATTACATTTACTCTCCCGCTGTGAATTTACGTGTATCGAACACGCTACATGCAGAAATCTTTCGACAAAATCTACTACAGGGTTGTTTGCATGTGGATTACAGGTCTTTCACAACAATACAAGGCATATTGTTGCTTAGAAGCATTTTCTCCTATTTCACAGAGCTTTCCAAACGCCAGTTTCCAAAATGAGGCAGATTTCACGGCAAAAACCTCTGGAGCGTGTTCTAAACAATAGATATATAATTTACATGGATTTGCTTCACCGTGAAATTCCGTGTTCCGAACACGCTGCATACATATCGTATTAGAAAATATTCAATACAGAGTTGTTAGCAAGTGGATTACAGCACTTTCATTCACCATACAAGGCTTACTGACATTAGGAAGAATTTTCTCAGATTTCGGAGGTTAGTTTTAACGCCAGTTTTGAAATGAGGCAGATTTGGCAGAGAAATGCTCTTGGAGTGAGTTGTACCCAAAAGATATGTAATTTACCTAGTTTCACTCGCCGTGACATTCCGTGATCTGAACACGTTGAATGCATTACGGATTCAACAACATGCTTAAATGAGTTGTGAACATGTGTATTACCGAACTTTAATCCACCTTACAATGCAAATATATACATAGAAAGTTCTATTCTGATTTAGAAGATTTCTCCTAATGTCAGTTTTTAAATAATGCAGTTTACACAGAAAAAATCCTCTTGGAGCGAGTTCTACCCAATAGACATGCAATTTACATAGAACCTATCATCATGAAATTCCGTGTTCCGAAAAACCTACATGCATCACGGATTCGACAAATATTCACTACAGAGTTGTTAGCATAAGGATTACCGAAATTTCATCCACCATAAAAGCCATATTGACACTTTGAAACATTTTCTCATATTTCGAAACTTTTTCCTAATGCCAGGTTTGAAAATGAGGCATATTCGCAGAAAAATTCTCGTGGAGCGAGTACCTCCCAATAAAAATGTAATTTACATAGTTTCCCTTACAGTGACATTCCAATTTCTGAACACGCTTCATGCATCATGGTTTCAACAAACTTTCTAGAATGAGTTGTGAACATTTAGATTACAGAACTTTCACCCACCATACATGGCATATTTACACCTAGAAACATTAATTCTGAATTTGCAGCTTTTTCCTAATGCCAGTTTCGAAAATCATGCCGTTTTCTCAGAAAAAAATTTTGGAGCGAGTTCTACCCTATAGATGTGAAATTTACATAGATTCCATCGCCGGGAATTTCCGTGATACGATCACGCTACATGCATAACGCTTTCTACAAATATTCACCACAGACTTGTTTGCATTTGGTTTTACGAACTTCCATCACAATAAAAGGCATATTGAAACTTTGAAGCATTTTCTCTGATTTTGCAGGGATTTCAAATGCCAGTTTCGAAAATGAGGCAGATATTCGCAGAAAAATCTCTTGGAGCGTGTTCTACACAAGGGACATTTATTTTACATTGATTCGCTCACCGTAATATTCTGTGTTCCGAACAGGCATCATGTATCTCGGATTCGACAAATATTCACTCCAGAGTTGTTTGCATGCGGATTACCGATCTTTCATCCACCATACAATCATATTTACCACCTAGAAACACTTACTCTGATTTCGCAGCTTTGTCCTAATAGCAGTTTCGAAAATCAGGCAGTTTTTCAAAGGAAAAAACTTTTGGAGCATGTTCTACTCAATAGATATGTAATCTATATATATTCTCCTGCTGTGAAATTACGTGTATCGAACACGCTACATGCAGAAACTATTCGAGAAAAATAGTCTACAGAGTTGTTTGCATGTGGATTGCAAGACTTTCATCACAATACAAGGCATATTGATGCTTAGAAGCATTTTCTCTGATTTCACAGAATTTTCCAAACGCCAGTTTTGAAATGAGGCAGATTTCACGGCAAAAACCTCTTGGAGAGGGTTCTAACCAATAAACATGTAATTTACATGGATTCGCTCACCGTGAATTCCGCATTCCGAACACGCTACATACATCTCGGATTCGACAAATATTCACTAGAGAGTTGGTTGCATGTGGATTACAGAATTTTCATCCACCATACTAGCCATATTTACACGTAGAAACATTTACTCTATGTTCGCAGGCTTTGTCCTAATAGCAGTTTCGAAAATCAGGCAGTTTTCAAAGGAAAAATGTTGGAGCATATTCTACTCAATAGATATGTAAATTACATAGATTCTCCTACTGTGAAATTACGTGTATCGAACACGCTACATGCAGAAAGTGTTCGACAAAAATACACTACAGAGTTGGTTGCATGCGGATTACAGGACTTTCATCACAATACAAGGCATATTGATGCTTAGAAGCATTTTCTCTGATTTCACAGAATTTTCCAAACGCCAGTTTCGAAAATGAGGCAGATTTCACGGCAAAAACCTCTTGGAGCTTTTCTAAACAATAGACATTTAATTTACATGGATACGCTCACCATGAAATTCCGTGTTCCGAACACGCTACATGCATCCTCGGATTCGACAAAATATACCCTTCACAGTTGTTAGCTTAAGGAGTACCGAAATTTCATCCACCATAAAAGCTATATTGACACTTTGAAGTATTTTCTCATATTTTGAAACTTTTTCCTAATGCCAGTTTTGAAAATGAGTCAGACTTCACGGCAAAAACCTCTTGGAGCGGGTTCTAACCAATAAACATGTAATTTACATGGAGTCGCTAACCGTGAAATTCCGTGTTCCAAACACGCTGCATGCATCTCGGATTCGACAAATATTCACTTCAGTGTTGTTTGCAAGTGGATTACAGCACTTTCATCTACCATAAATGGCTTACTGACACTTTGAATACTTTTCTCAGATTTCACAGGTTAGTTTTACGCCAGTTTTGAAAATGAGGCAGATTTGGTATAAAAATGCTCCTGGAGCGAGTTGTACCCAAAAGATATGTAATTTACCTAGTTTCACTCACCGTGACATTCCGTGTTCTGAACACTTTATATGCATCATGGATTCAACAAACATAATTTAATGAGTTGTGAACACGTGTATTACCGAACTTTCATCCACCTTACAATGCATATTATACATAGAAATTTATATAATGATTTAGTAGATTTCCCCTAATGTTAGTTTTTAATATAATGCAGTTTACACAGAAAAACCCTCTTGGAGAGAGTTCTACTCAATAGACATGCAATTAACATAGAACCCGTCATCGTGAAATTCCGTGTTCCGAAAAACCTACATGCATCACGGATTCGACAAATATTCACTACAGAGTTGTTAGCATAAGGATTACCGAAATTTCATCCACCATAAAAGCCATATTGACACTTTGAAACATTTTCTCATATTTCGAAACTTTTTCCTAATGCCAGATTTGAAAATGAGGCATATTCGCAGAAAAATTCTCGTGGAGCGAGTACCTCCCAATAGAAATGTAATTTACATAGTTTCCCTCACAGTGACATTCCAATTTCTGAACACGCTTCATGCATCATGGTTTCAACAAACTTTCTCGAATGAGTTATATACATGTAGATTACAGAACTTTCACCCACCATACATGGCATATTTACACCTAGAAACATTAATTCTGAATTTGCAGCTTTTTTCCTAATGCCAGTTTCGAAAATCATGCCGTTTTCTCAGAAAAAATTTTTGGAGCGAGTTCTACCCTTTAGATGTGTAATTTACATAGATTCCATCGCCGGGAATTTCCGTGATACGATCACGCTACATGCATAACGCTTTCTACAAATATTCACCACAGATTTGTTTGCATTGGTTTTACGAACTTCCATCACAATAAAAGGCATATTGAAACTTTGAAGCATTTTCTCTGATTTTGCAGGGATTTTCAAATGCCAGTTTCGAAAATGAGGCAGATTTCGCAGAAAAATCTCTTGGAGCGTGTTCTACACAAGGGACATGTATTTTACATTGATTCGCTCACCGTGGTATTCTGTGTTCCGAACAGGCTTCATGTATCTCGGATTCGACAAATATTCACTCCAGAGTTGTTTGCATGCGGATTACCGATCTTTCATCCACCATACAATCATATTTACACCTAGAAACACTTACTCTGAGTTCGCAGCTTTGTCCTAATAGCAGTTTCGAAAATCAGGCAGTTTTCAAAGGAAAAAACTTTTGGAGCATGTTCTACTCAATAGATATGTAATCTATATATATTCTCCTGCTGTGAAATTACGTGTATCGAACACGCTACATGCAGAACGGATTCGAGAAAAATACTCTACAGAGTTGTTTGCATGTGGATTACAGGACTTTCATCACAATACAAGGCATATTGATGCTTAGAAGCATTTTCTCTGATTTCACAGAATTTTCCAAACGCCAGTTTTGAAAATGAGGCAGATTTCACGGCAAAAACCTCTTGGAGAGGGTTCTAACCAATAAACATGTAATTTACATGGATTCGCTCACCATGAAATTCCGCGTTCTGAACACGCTACATACATCTCGGATTCGACAAATATTCACTACAGAGTTGGTTGCATGCGGATTACAGGACTTTCATCACAATACAAGGCATATTGATGCTTAGAAGCATTTTCTCTGATTTCACAGAATTTTCCAAACGCCAGTTTCGAAAATGAGGCAGATTTCACGGCAAAAACCTCTTGGAGCTTTTACTAAACAATAGACATTTAATTTACATGGATTCGCTCACCATGAAATTCCGTGTTCCGAACACGCTACATGCATCTCGGATTCGACAAATATACCCTTCACAGTTGTTAGCTTAAGGATTACCGAAATTTCATCCACCATAAAAGCCATATTGACACTTTGAAGCTTTTTCTCATATTTTGAAACTTTTTCCTATTGCCAGTTTTGAAAATGAGTCAGATTTCACGGCAAAAATCTCTTGGAGCGGGTTCTAACCAATAAATATGTAATTTACATGGATTCGCTAACCGTGAAATTCCGTGTTCCAAACACGCTGCATGCATCTCGGATTCGACAAATATTCACTTCAGTGTTGTTTGCAAGTGGATTACAGCACTTTCATCTACCATAAATGGCTTACTGACACTTTGAATACTTTTCTCAGATTTCACAGTTTAGCTTTAAAGCCAGTTTTGAACATGAGGCAGATTTGGTATAAAAATGCTCCTGGAGCGAGTTGTACCCAAAAGATATGTAATTTACCTAGTTTCACTCACCGTGACATTCCGTGTTCTGAACACTTTATATGCATCATGGATTCAACAAACATAATTTAATGAGTTGTGAACACGTGTATTACCGAACTTTCATCCACCTTACAATGCATATTTATACATAGAAATTTATATACTGATTTAGTAGATTTCCCCTAATGTTAGTTTTTAATATAATGCACTTTACACAGATAAACCCTCTTGGAGAGAGTTCTACTCAATAGACATGCAATTAACATAGAACCCGTCATCGTGAAATTCCGTGTTCCGAAAAACCTACATGCATCACGGATTCGACAAATATTCACTACAGAGTTGTTAGCATAAGGATTACCGAAATTTCATCCACCATAAAAGCCATATTGACACTTTGAAACATTTTCTCATATTTCGAAATTTTCCTATGCCAGGTTTGAAAATGAGGCATATTAGCAGAAAAATTCTCGTGGAGCGAGTACCTCCCAATAGAAATGTAATTTACATAGTTTCCCTCACAGTGACATTCCAATTTCTGAACACGCTTCATGCATCATGGTTTCAACAAACTTTCTCGAATGAGTTATATACATGTAGATTACAGAACTTTCACCCACCATACATGGCATATTTACACCTAGAAACATTAATTCTGAATTTACAACTTTTTCCTAATGCCAGTTTCGAAAATCATGCCGTTTTCTCAGAAAAAATTTTTGGATCGAGTTCTACCCTATAGATGTGTAATTTACATAGATTCCATCGCCGGGAATTTCCGTGATACGATCACGCTACATGCATAACGCTTTCTACAAATATTCACCACAGATTTGTTTGCATTTGGTTTTACGAACTTCCATCACAATAAAAGGCATATTGAAACTTTGAAGCATTTTCTCTGATTTTGCAGGGATTTTCAAATGCCAGTTTCGAAAATGAGGCAGATTTCGCAGAAAAATCTCTTGGAGCGTGTTCTACACAAGGGACATGTATTTTACATTGATTCGCTCACCGTGATATTCTGTGTTCCGAACAGGCTTCATGTATCTCGGATTCGACATATATTCACTACAGAGTTGGTTGCATGCAGATTAACGAATTTTCATCCACTATACAGGTCATATTTATACCTAGAAACATTTACTCTGAGTTCGCAGCTTTGACCTAATAGCAGTTTCGAAAATCAGGCAGGTTTCAAAGGAAAAAAATTTTGAAGAATTTTTACTCAATAGATATGTAAATTACTTTTACTCTCCCGCTGTGAATTTACGTGTATCGAACACGCTACATGCAGAAATCTTTCGACAAAAATCTACTACAGGGTTGTTTGCATGTGGATTACAGGTCTTTCACAACAATACAAGGCATATTGATGCTTAGAAGCATTTTCTCCTATTTCACAGAGCTTTCCAAACGCCAGTTTCCAAAATGAGGCAGATTTCACGGCAAAAACCTCTGGAGCGTGTTCTAAACAATAGATATATAATTTACATGGATTCGCTCACCGTGAAATTCCGTGTTCCGAACACGCTGCATACATATCGTATTAGAATTATATTCAATACAGAGTTGTCAGCAAGTGGATTACAGCACTTTCATTCACCATACAAGGCTTACTGACATTAGGAAAAATTTTCTCAGATTTCGGAGGTTAGTTTTAACGCCAGTTTTGAAATGAGGCAGATTTGGCAGAGAAATGCTCTTGGAGTGAGTTGTACCCAAAAGATATGTAATTTACCTAGTTTCACTCGCCGTGACATTCCGTGATCTGAACACGTTGAATGCATTACGGATTCAACAAACATGCTTAAATGAGTTGTGAACATGTGTATTACCGAACTTTAATCCACCTTACAATGCAAATATATACATAGAAAGTTCTATTCTGATTTAGAAGATTTCTCCTAATGTCAGTTTTTAAATAATGAAGTTTACACAGAAAAATCCTCTTGGAGCGAGTTCTACCCAATAGACATGCAATTTACATAGAACCTATCATCATGAAATTCCGTGTTCCAAAAAACCTACATGCATCACGGATTCGACAAATATTCACTACAGAGTTGTTAGCATAATGATTAACGAAATTTCATACATCATAATAGCCATATTGACACTTTGAAACATTTTCTCATATTTGGAAACATTTTCCTAATGCCAGGTTTGAAAATGAGGCATATTCGCAGAAAAATTCTCGTGGAGCGAGTACCTCCCAATAGAAATGTAATTTACAAAGTTTCCCTCACAGTGACATTCCAATTTCTGAACACGCTTCATGCATCATGGTTTCAACAAACTTTCTCGAATATGATGTGAACATGTAGATTACAGAACTTTCACCCACCTTACATGGCATATTTACACCTAGAAACATTAATTCTGAATTTGCAGCTTTTTCCTAATGCCAGTTTCGAAAATCAGGCCGTTTTCTCAGAAAAAATTTTTGGAGCGAGTTCTACCCTATAGATGTGTAATTTACAATGATTCCATCGCCGGGAATTTCCGTGATACGATCACGCTACATGCATAACGCTTTCTACAAATATTCACCACAGATTTGTTTGCATTTGGTTTTATGAACTTCCATCACAATAAAAGGCATATAGAAACTTTGAAGCCTTTTCTCTGATTTTGAAGGGATTTTCAAATGCCAGTTTCGAAAATGAGGCAGATTTTGCAGAAAAATCTCTTGGAGTGTGTTCTACACAAGGGACATGTATTTTACATTGATTCGCTCACCGTGGTATTCTGTGTTCCGAACAGGCTTCATGTATCTCGGATTCGACAAATATTCACTCCAGAGTTCTTTGCATGCGGATTACCGATCTTTCATCCACCATACAATCATATTTACACCTAGAAACATTTACTCTGATTTCGCAGCATTTTCCTAATAGCAGTTTCGAAAATCAGGCATTTTTCAAAGGAAAAAACTTTTGGAGCATGTTCTACTCAATAGATATGTAAATTATATATATTCTCCTGCTGTGAAATTACGTGTATCGAACACGCTACATGCAGAAAGTTTTCGACAAAAATACACTACATAGTTGTTTGCATGTGGATTACAGGCCTTTCATCACAATACAAGGCATATTGATGCTTAGAAGCATTTTCTCTGATTTCACAGAATTTTCCAAACGCCAGTTTCGAAAATGAGGCAGATTTCACGGCAAAAAATTCTTGGAGCACGTTCTAACCAATAGACTTGTAATTTATATGGATTCGCTCACCGTGAAATTCCGTGTTCCAAACATGCTTCATGTATCTCGGATTCGAAAAATATTCACTACAGAGTGGTTAGCATGTGGATTAATGTACTTTCTTTCACCACACACGGCTTACTGACACTTTGAAGGGTTTTCTCAGATTTCACAGCTTAGATTTAACGCCAGGATTGAAAATGAGGCAGATTTGGCAGAAAAATGCTCTTGGAGCGAGCTGTACCCAAAACAAATGTAATTTACCTAGTTTCACTCACCGTGACATTCTGTGTTCTGAACACATTATATGCATCACGGATTCAACAAACATTCTTTAATGAGTTGTGAACACGTGTATTACCGAACTTTCATCCACCTTAACATGCATATTTATACATAGAAAGTTTTATACTGATTTAGTAGATTTCTCCTAATGTTAGTTTCTAAAATCATGCTGTTTTCACAGAAAAATTTTCTTAGAACGATTTCTACCCAATAGATATGCAATTTACATAGAACCCGTCATCGTGAAATTCCTGTTCCGAACACGCTTCATGGATCTTGGATTCGACAAATATTCACTACTGAGTTGTTAGCATAAGGATTACCGAACTTTCATCCACCATAAAAGCCATATTGACACTTTGAAATATTATCTCATATTTCAAAACATTTCCTAATGCCAGGTTTGAAAATGAGGCATATTCGCAGAAAAATTCTCGTGGAGCGAGTACCTCCCAATAGAAATGTAATTTACAAAGTTTCCCTCACAGTGACATTCCAATTTCTGAACACGCTTCATGCATCATGGTTTCAACAAACTTTCTCGAATATGATGTGAACATGTAGATTACAGAACTTTCACCCACCTTACATGGCATATTTACACCTAGAAACATTAATTCTGAATTTGCAGCTTTTTCCTAATGCCAGTTTCGAAAATCAGGCCGTTTTCTCAGAAAAAATTTTTGGAGCGAGTTCTACCCTATAGATGTGTAATTTACATAGATTCCATCGCCGGGAATTTCCGTGATACGATCACGCTACATGCATAACGCTTTCTACAAATATTCACCACAGATTTGTTTGCATTTGGTTTTATGAACTTCCATCACAATTCAAGGCATATAGAAACTTTGAAGCATTTTCTCTGATTTTGAAGGGATTTTCAAATGCCAGTTTCGAAAATGAGGCAGATTTCGCAGAAAAATCTCTTGTAATGTGTTCTACACAAGGGACATGTATTTTACATTGATTCGCTCACCGTGGTATTCTGTGTTCCGAACAGGCTTCATGTACCTCGGATTCGACAAATATTCACTCCAGAGTTCTTTGCATGCGGATTACCGATCTTTCATCCACCATACAATCATATTTACACCTAGAAACATTTACTCTGATTTCGCAGCATTTTCCTAATAGCAGTTTCGAAAATCAGGCATTTTTCAAAGGAAAAACTTTTGGAGCATGTTCTACTCAATAGATATTTAAATTATATATATTCTCCTGCTGTGAAATTACGTGTATCGAACACGCTACATGCAGAACGGATTCGAGAAAAATACTCTACAGAGTTGTTTGCATGTGGATTACAGGACTTTCATCACAATACAAGGCATATTGATGCTTAGAAGCATTTTCTCTGATTTCACAGAATTTTCCAAATGCCAGTTTCGAAAATGAGGCAGATTTCACGGCAAAAAACTCTTGGAGAGGATTCTAACCAATAAACATGTAATTTACATGGATTCGCTCACCATGAAATTCCGCGTTCCGAACACGCTACATGCATCTCGGATTCGACAAATATTCACTAGAGAGTTGGTTGCATGCGGATTACAGAATTGTCATCCACCATACTAGTCATATTTACACCTAGAAACATTTACTCTATGTTCGTAGCTTTGTCCTAATAGCAGTTTCGAAAATCAGGCAGTTTTCAAAGGAAAAAAATTTTGAAGCATATTGTATTCAATAGATATGTAAATTACATAGATTCTCCTACTGTGAAATTACGTGTATCGAACATGCTACATGCAGAAAGTGTTCGACAAAAATACACTACAGAGTTGTTTGCATGTGGATTACAGGACTATCATCACAATAAAAGGCATATTGATTAGAAGCATTATCTCTGATTTCACAGTATTTTCAAAACGCCAGTTTCGAAAATGAGGCAGATTTCACGGCAAAAACCTCTTGGAGCTTTTTCTAAACAATAGACATTTAATTTACATGGATTCGCTCACCATGAAATTCCGTGTTCCGAACACGCTACATGCATCTCGGATTCGACAAATATACCCTTCACAGTTGTTAGCTTAAGGATTACCGAAATTTCATCCACCATAAAATCCATATTGACACTTAGAAGCATTTTCTCATATTTTGAAACTTTTTCCTAATGCCAGTTTTGAAAATGAGTCAGATTTCACGGCAAAAACCTCTTGGAGTGGGTTCTAACCAATAAACATGTAATTTACATGGAGTCGCTAACCGTGAAATTCTGTGTTCCAAACACGCTGCATGCATCTCGGATTCGACAAATATTCACTTCAGTGTTGTTTGCAAGTGGATTACAGCACTTTCATCTACCATAAATGGCTTTCTGACACTTTGAATACTTTTCTCAGATTTCACAGTTTAGTTTTACGCCAGTTTTGAAAATGAGGCAGATTTGGTATAAAAATGCTCCTGGAGTGAGTTGTACCCAAAAGATATGTAATTTACCTAGTTTCACTCACCGTGACATTCCGTGTTCTGAACACTTTATATGCATCATGGATTCAACAAACATAATTTAATGAGTTGTGAACACGTGTATTACCGATCTTTCATCCACCTTACAATGCATATTTATACAAAGAAATTTATATACTGATTTAGTAGATTTCCCCTAATGTTAGTTTTTAATATAATGCAGTTTACACAGAAAAACCCTCTTGGAGAGAGTTCTACTCAATAGACATGCAATTAACATAGAACCCGTCATCGTGAAATTCCGTGTTCCGAAAAACCTACATGCATCACGGATTCGACAAATATTCACTTCAGAGTTGTTAGCATAAGCATTACCGAAATTTCATCCACCATAAAAGCCATATTGACACTTTGAAACATTTTCTCATATTTCGAAACTTTTTCCTAATGCCAGGTTTGAAAATGAGGCATATTCGCAGAAAAATTCTCGTGGAGCGAGTACCTCCCAATAGAAATGTAATTTACATAGTTTCCCTCACAGTGACATTCCAATTTCTGAACACGCTTCATGCATCATGGTTTCAACAAACTTTCTCGAATGAGTTATATACATGTAGATTACAGAACTTTCACCCACCATACATGGCATATTTACACCTAGAAACATTAATTCTGAATTTGCAGCTTTTTCCTAATGCCAGTTTCGAAAATCATGCCGTTTTCTCAGAAAAAATTTTTGGAGCGAGTTCTACCCTTTAGATGTGTAATTTACATAGATTCCATCGCCGGGAATTTCCGTGATACGATCACGCTACATGCATAACGCTTTCTACAAATATTCACCACAGATTTGTTTGCATTTGGTTTTACGAACTTCCATCACAATAAAAGGCATATTGAAACTTTGAAGCATTTTCTCTGATTTTGCAGGGATTTTCAAATGCCAGTTTCGAAAATGAGGCAGATTTCGCAGAAAAATCTCTTGGAGCGTGTTCTACACAAGGGACATGTATTTTATATTGATTCGCTCACCGTGGTATTCTGTGTTCCGAACAGGCTTCATGTATCTCGGATTCGACAAATATTCACTCCAGAGTTGTTTGCATGCGGATTACCGATCTTTCATCCACCATACAATCATATTTACACCTAGAAACACTTACTCTGAGTTCACACATTTGTCCTAATAGCAGTTTCGAAAATCAGGCATTTTTCAAAGGAAAAAACTTTTGGAGCATGTTCTACTCAATAGATATGTAAACTATATATATTCTCCTGCTGTGAAATTACGTGTATCGAACACGCTACATGCAGAAAGTATTCGAGAAAAATAGTCTACAGAGTTGTTTGCAAGTGGATTGCAAGACTTTCATCACAATACAAGGCATATTGATGCTTAGAAGCATTTTCTCTGATTTCACAGAATTTTCCAAACGCCAGTTTTGAAAATGAGGCAGATTTCACGGCAAAAACCTCTTGGAGAGGGTTCTAACCAATAAACATGTAATTTACATGGATTCGCTCACCGTGAAATTCCGCGTTCCGAACACGCTACATGCATCTCGGATTCGACAAATATTCACTCCAGAGTTGTTTGCATGCGGATTACCGATCTTTCATCCACTAAACTAGTCATATTTACACCTAGAAACATATACTCTAAGTTCGCAGCTTTGTCCTATTAGCAGTTTCGAAAATCAGGCAGTTTTCAAAGGAAAAAAATGTTGGAGCATATTCTACTCAATAGATATGTAAATTACATAGATTCTCCTACTGTGAAATTACGTGTATCGAACACGCTACATGCAGAAAGAGTTCGACAAAAATACACTACAGAGATGTTTGCATGTGGATTACAGGACTTTCATCACAATTCAAGGCATATTGATGCTTAGAAGCTTTTTCTCTGATTTCACAGAGCTTTCCAAATGCCAGTTTTGAAAATGAGGCAGATTTAACGGCAAAAATCTCTTGGAGCTTTTTGTAAACAATAGACATTTAATTTACATGGATTCGCTCACCATGAAATTCCGTGTTCCGAACACGCTACATGCATCTCGGATTCGACAAATATACCCTTCACAGTTGTTAGCTTAAGGATTACCGAAATTTCATCCACCATAAAAGCCATATTGACACTTTGAAACATTTTCTCATATTTCGAAACTTTTTCCTAATGCCAGGTTTGAAAATGAGGCATATTCGCAGAAAAATTCTCGTGGAGCGAGTACCTCCCAATAGAAATGTAATTTACATAGTTTCCCTCACAGTGACATTCCAATTTCTGAACACGCTTCATGCATCATGGTTTCAACAAACTTTCTCGAATGAGTTATATACATGTAGATTACAGAACTTTCACCCACCATACATGGCATATTTACACCTAGAAACATTAATTCTGAATTTGCAGCTTTTTCCTAATGCCAGTTTCGAAAATCATGCCATTTTCTCAGAAAAAATTTTTGGAGCGAGTTCTACCCTATAGATGTGTAATTTACATAGATTCCATCGCCGGGAATTTCCGTGATACGATCACGCTACATGCATATCGCTTTCTACAAATATTCACCACAGATTTATTTGCATTTGGTTTTACGAACTTCCATCACAATAAAAGGCATATTGAAACTTTGAAGCATTTTCTCTGATTTTGCAGGTGTTTTCAAATGCCAGTTTCGAAAATGAGGCAGATTTCGCAGAAAAATCTCTTGGAGCGTGTTCTACACAAGGGACATGTATTTTACATTGATTCGCTCACCGTGGTATTCTGTGTTCCGAACAGGCTTCATGTATCTCGGATTCGACAAATATTCACTCCAGAGTTGTTTGCATGCGGATTACCGATCTTTCATCCACCATACAATCATATTTACACCTAGAAACATTTACTCTGATTTCGCAGCATTTTCCTAATAGCAGTTTCGAAAATCAGGCATTTTTCAAAGGAAAAAATTTTGGAGCATGTTCTACTCAATAGATATGTAAATTATATATATTCTCCTGCTGTGAAATTACGTGTATCGAACACGCTACATGCAGAACGGATTCGAGAAAAATACTCTACAGAGTTGTTTGCATGTGGATTACAGGACTTTCATCACAATACAAGGCATATTGATGCTTAGAAGCATTTTCTCTGATTTCACAGAATTTTCCAAACACCAGTTTCGAAAATGAGGCAGATTTCACGGCAAAAAACTCTTGGAGAGGGTTCTAACCAATAAACATGTAATTTGCATGGATTCGCTCACCGTGAAATTCCACGTTCCGAACACGCTACATGCATCTCGGATTCCACAAATATTCACTAGAGAGTTGGTTGCATGCGGATTACCGAATTTTCATCCACCATACTAGTCATATTTACACCTAGAAACATTTACTCTATGTTCGCAGCTTTGTCCTAATAGCAGTTTCGAAAATCAGGCAGTTTTCAAAGAAAAAAAATGTTGAAGCATATTCAACTCAATAGATATGTAAATTACATAGATTCTCCTACTGTGAAATTACGTGTATCGAACACGCTACATGCAGAAAGTGTTCGACAAAAATACACTACAGAGTTGTTTGCATGTGGATTACAGGATTTTCATCACAATAAAAGGCATATTGATGCTTAGAAGCATTTTCTCTGATTTCACAGAATTTTCCAAACGCCAATTTCGAAAATGAGGCAGATTTCAAGGCAAAAAACTCTTGGAGCTTTTTCTAAACAATAGACATTTAATTTACATGGATTCGCTCACCATGAAATTCCGTGTTCCGAACACGCTACATGCATCTCGGATTCGACAAATATACCCTTCACAGTTGTTAGCTTAAGGATTACCGAAATTTCATCCACCATAAAAGCCATATTGACACTTTGAAGCATTTTCTCATATTTTGAAACTTTTTCCTAATGCCAGTTTTGAAAATGAGTCAGATTTCACGGCAAAAAACCTCTTGGAGCGGGTTCTAACCAATAAACATGTAATTTACATGGAGTCGCTAACCGTGAAATTCCGTGTTCCAAACACGCTGCATGCATCTCGGATTCGACAAATATTCACTTCAGTGTTGTTTGCAAGTGGATTACAGCACTTTCATCTACCATAAATGGCTTACTGACACTTTGAATACTTTTCTCAGATTTCACAGGTTAGTTTTACGCCAGTTTTGAAAATGAGGCAGATTTGGTATAAAAATGCTCCTGGAGCGAGTTGTACCCAAAAGATATGTAATTTACCTAGTTTCACTCACCGTGACTTTCCGTGTTCTGAACACTTTATATGCATCATGGATTCAACAAACATAATTTAATGAGTTGTGAACACGTGTATTACCGAACTTTCATCCACCTTACAATGCATATTTATACATAGAAATTTATATACTGATTTAGTAGATTTCCCCTAATGTTAGTTTTTAATATAATGCAGTTTACACAGAAAAACCCTCTTGGAGAGAGTTCTACTCAATAGACATGCAATTAACATAGAACCAGTCATCGTGAAATTCCGTGTTCCGAAAAACCTACATGCATCACGGATTCGACAAATATTCACTACAGAGTTGTTAGCATAAGGATTACCGAAATTTCATCCACCATAAAAGCCATATTGACACTTTGAAACATTTTCTCATATTTCGAAACTTTTTCCTAATGCCAGGTTTGAAAATGAGGCATATTCGCAGAAAAATTCTCGTGGAGCGAGTACCTCCCAATAGAAATGTAATTTACATAGTTTCCCTCACAGTGACATTCCAATTTCTGAACACGCTTCATGCATCATGGTTTCAACAAACTTTCTCGAATGAGTTATATACATGTAGATTACAGAACTTTCACCCACCATACATGGCATATTTACACCTAGAAACATTAATTCTGAATTTGCAGCTTTTTCCTAATGCCAGTTTCGAAAATCATGCCGTTTTCTCAGAAAAAATTTTTGGAGCGAGTTCTACCCTATAGATGTGTAATTTACATAGATTCCATCGCCGGGAATTTCCGTGATACGATCACGCTACATGCATAACGCTTTCTACAAATATTCACCACAGATTTGTTTGCATTTGGTTTTACGAACTTCCATCACAATAAAAGGCATATTGAAACTTTGAAGCATTTTCTCTGATTTTGCAGGGATTTTCAAATGCCAGTTTCGAAAATGAGGCAGATTTCGCAGAAAAATCTCTTGGAGCGTGTTCTACACAAGGGACATTTATTTTACATTGATTCGCTCACCGTGGTATTCTGTGTTCCGAACAGGCTTCATGTATCTCGGATTCGACAAATATTCACTACAGAGTTGGTTGCATGCGGATTACCGATCTTTCATCCACCATACAATCATATTTACACCTAGAAACACTTACTCTGAGTTCGCAGCTTTGTCCTAATAGCAGTTTCGAAAATCAGGCATTTTTCAAAGGAAAAAACTTTTGGAGCATGTTCTACTCAATAGATATGTAAACTATATATATTCTCCTGCTGTGAAATTACGTGTATCGAACTCGCTACATGCAGAAACTATTCGAAAAAAATAGTCTACAGAGTTGTTTGCAAGTGGATTGCAAGACTTTCATCACAATACAAGGCATATTGATGCTTAGAAGCATTTTCTCTGATTTCACAGAATTTTCCAAACGCCAGTTTCGAAAATGAGGCAGATTTCACGGCAAAAAACTCTTGGAGAGTGTTCTAACCAATAAACATGTAATTTACATGGATTCGCTCACCATGAAATTCCGTGTTCCGAACACGCTACATGCATCTCGGATTCGACAAATATTCAGTAGAGAGTTTGTTGCATGCGGATTACAGAATTTTCATCCACCATACTAGTCATATTTACACCTAGAAACATTTACTCTATGTTCGCAGCTTTGTCCTAATAGCAGTTTCGAAAATCAGGCAGTTTTCAAAGGAAAAAAATGTTGGAGCATATTCTACTCAATAGATATGTAAATTACATAGATTCTCCTACTGTGAAATTACGTGTATCGAACACGCTACATGCAGAAAGTGTTCGACAAAAATACACTACAGAGTTGTTTGCATGTGGATTACAGGATTTTCATCACAATAAAAGGCATATTGATGCTTAGAAGCATTTTCTCTGATTTCACAGAATTTTCCAAACGCCAGTTTCGAAAATGAGGCAGATTTCACGGCAAAAACCTCTTGGAGCTTTTTCTAAACAATAGACATTTAATTTACATGGATTCGCTCACCATGAAATTCCGTGTTCCGAACACGCTACATGCATCTCGGATTCGACAAATATACCCTTCACAGTTGTTAGCTTAAGGATTACCGAAATTTCATCCACCATAAAAGCCATATTGACACTTTGAAGCATTTTCTCATATTTTGAAACTTTTTCCTAATGCCAGTTTTGAAAATGAGTCAGATTTCACGGCAAAAACCTCTTGGAGCGGGTTCTAACCTATAAACATGTAATTTACATGGAGTCGCTAACCGTGAAATTCCGTGTTCCAAACACGCTGCATGCATCTCGGATTCGACAAATATTCACTTCAGTGTTGTTTGCAAGTGGATTACAGCACTTTCATCTACCATAAATGGCTTACTGACACTTTGAATACTTTTCTCAGATTTCACAGGTTATTTTTACGCCAGTTTTGAAAATGAGGCAGATTTGGTCTAAAAATGCTCCTGGAGCGAGTTGTACCCAAAAGATATGTAATTTACCTAGTTTCACTCACCGTGACATTCCGTGTTCTGAACACTTTATATGCATCATGGATTCAACAAACATAATTTAATGAGTTGTGAACACGTGTGTTACCGAACTTTCATCCACCTTACAATGCATATTTATACATAGAAATTTATATACTGATTTAGTAGATTTCCCCTAATGTTAGTTTTTAATATAATGCAGTTTACACAGAAAAACCCTCTTGGAGAGAGTTCTACTCAATAGACATGCAATTAACATAGAACCCGTCATCGTGAAATTCCGTATTCCGAAAAACCTGCATGCATCACGGATTCGACAAATATTCACTACAGAGTTGTTAGCATAAGGATTACCGAAATTTCATCCACCGTAAAAGCCATATTGACACTTTGAAACATTTTCTCATATTTCGAAACTTTTTCCTAATGCCAGGTTTGAAAATGAGGCATATTCGCAGAAAAATTCTCGTGGACCGAGTACCTCCCAATAGAAATGTAATTTACATAGTTTCCCTCACAGTGACATTCCAATTTCTGAACACGCTTCATGCATCATGCTTTCAACAAACTTTCTCGAATGAGTTATATACATGTAGATTACAGAACTTTCACCCACCATACATGGCATATTTACACCTAGAAACATTAATTCTGAATTTGCAGCTTTTTCCTAATGCCAGTTTCGAAAATCATGCCGTTTTCTCAGAAAAAAATTTTTGGAGCGAGTTCTACCCTATAGATGTGTAATTTACATAGATTACATCGCCGGAATTTCCGTGATACGATCACGCTACATGCATAACGCTTTCTACAAACATACACCACAGATTTGTTTGCATTTGGTTTTACGAACTTCCATCACAATAAAAGGCATATTGAAACTTTGAAGCATTTTCTCTTATTTTGCAGGGATTTTCAAATGCCAGTTTCGAAAATGAGGCAGAATACGCAGAAAAATCTCTTGGAGCGTGTTCTACACAAGGGACATTTATTTTACATTGATTCGCTCACAGTGGTATTCTGTGTTCCGAACAGGCTTCATGTATTTCGGATTCGACAAATATTCACTCCAGAGTTGTTTGCATGCGGATTACCGATCTTTCATCCACCATACAATCATATTTACACCTAGAATCATTTACTCTATGTTCGCAGCTTTGTCCTAATAGCAGTTTCGAAAATCAGGCAGTTTTCAAAGGAAAAAAATGTTGCAGCATATTCTACTCAATAGATATGTAAATTACATAGATTCTCCTACTGTGAAATTACGTGTTTCGAACACGCTACATGCAGAAAGTGTTCGACAAAAATACACTACAGAGTTGTTTGCATGTGGATTACAGGATTTTCATCACAATAAAAGGCATATTGATGCTTAGAAGCATTTTCTCTGATTTCACAGAATTTTCCAAACGCCAGTTTCGAAAATGAGGCAGATTTCATGGCAAAAACCTCTTGGAGCTTTTTCTAAACAATAGACATTTAATTTACATGGATTCGCTCACCATGAAATTCCGTGTTCCGAACACGCTACATGCATCTCGGATTCGACAAATATACCCTTCACAGTTGTTAGCTTAAGGATTACCGAAATTTCATCCACCATAAAAGCCATATTGACACTTTGAAGCATTTTCTCATATTTTGAAACTTTTTCCTAATGCCAGTTTTGAAAATGAGTCAGATTTCACGGCAAAAACCTCTTGGAGCGGGTTCTAACCTATAAACATGTAATTTACATGGAGTCGCTAACCGTGAAATTCCGTGTTCCAAACACGCTGCATGCGTCTCGGATTCGACAAATATTCACTTCAGTGTTGTTTGCAAGTGGATTACAGCACTTTCATCTACCATAAATGGCTTACTGACACTTTGAATACTTTCTCAGATTTCACAGGTTATTTTTACGCCAGTTTTGAAAATGAGGCAGATTTAGTATACAAATGCTCCTGGAGCGAGTTGTACCCAAAAGATATGTAATTTACCTAGTTTCACTCACCGTGACATTCCGTGTTCTGAACACTTTATATGCATCATGGATTCAACAAACATAATTTAATGAGTTGTGAACACGTGTATTACCGAACTTTCATCCACCTTACAATGCATATTTATACATAGAAATTTATATACTGATTTAGTAGATTTCCCCTAATGTTAGTTTTTAATATAATGCAGTTTACACAGAAAACCCTCTTGGAGAGAGTTCTACTCAATAGACATGCAATTAACATAGAACCCGTCATCGTGAAATTCCGTATTCCGAAAAACCTGCATGCATCACGGATTCGACAAATATTCACTACAGAGTTGTTAGCATAAGGATTACCGAAATTTCATCCACCGTAAAAGCCATATTGACACTTTGAAACATTTTCTCATATTTCGAAACTTTTTCCTAATGCCAGGTTGAAAATGAGGCATATTCGCAGAAAAATTCTCGTGGAGCGAGTACCTCCCAATAGAAATGTAATTTACATAGTTTCCCTCACAGTGACATTCCAATTTCTGAACACGCTTCATGCATCATGCTTTCAACAAACTTTCTCGAATGAGTTATATACATGTAGATTACAGAACTTTCACCCACCATACATGGCATATTTACACCTAGAAACATTAATTCTGAATTTGCAGCTTTTTCCTAATGCCAGTTTCGAAAATCATGCCGTTTTCTCAGAAAAAATTTTGGAGCGAGTTCTACCCTATAGATGTGTAATTTACATAGATTACATCGCCGGGAATTTCCGTGATACGATCACGCTACATGCATAACGCTTTCTACAAATATTCACCACAGATTTGTTTGCATTTGGTTTTACGAACTTCCATCACAATAAAAGGCATATTGAAACTTTGAAGCATTTTCTCTGATTTTGCAGGGATTTTCAAATGCCAGTTTCGAAAATGAGGCAGATTTCGCAGAAAAATCTCTTGGAGCGTGTTCTACACAAGGGACATGTATTTTATATTGATTCGCTCACCGTGGTATTCTGTGTTCCGAACAGGCTTCATGTATCACGGATTCGAGAAATATTCACTCCAGAGTTGTTTGCATGCGGATTACCGATCTTTCATCCACCATACAATCATATTTACACCTAGAAACACTTACTCTGAGTTCGCAGCTTTGTCCTAATAGCAGTTTCGAAAATCAGGCATTTTTCAAAGGAAAAAACTTTTGAGCATGTTCTACTCAATAGATATGTAAATTATATATATTCTCCTGCTGTGAAATTACGTGTATCGAACACGCTACATGCAGACGGATTCGAGAAATATACTCTACAGAGTTGTTTGCATGTGGATTACAGGACTTTCATCACAATACAAGGCATATTGATGCTTAGAAGCATTTTCTCTGATTTCACAGCATTTTCCAAACGCCAGTTTCGAAAATGAGGCAGATTACACGGCAAAAACCTCTTGGAGAGGGTTCTAACCAATAAACATGTAATTTACATGGATTCGCTCACCGTGAAATTCCGCGTTCCGACCACGCTACATGCATCTCGGATTCGACAAATATTCACTAGAGAGTTGGTTGCATGCGGATTACAGAACTTTCATCCACCATACAAGTCATGTTTACACCTAGAAACATTTACTCTTTGTTCGCAGCTTTGTCCTAATAGCAGTTTCGAAAATCAGGCAGTTTTCAAAGGAAAAAAATGTTGGAGCATATTTTACTCAATAGATATGTAAATTACATAGATTCTCCTACTGTGAAATTACGTGTATCGAACACGCTACATGCAGAAAGTGTTCGACAAAAATACACTACAGAGTTGTTTGCATGTGGATTACAGGCTTTCATCACAATAAAAGGCATATTGATGCTTAGAAGCATTTTCTCTGATTTCACAGAATTTTCCAAACGCCAGTTTCGAAAATGAGGCAGATTTCACGGCAAAAACCTCTTGGAGCTTTTTCTAAACAATAGACATTTAATTTACATGGATTCGCTCACCATGAAATTTCGTGTTCCGAACACGCTACATGCATCTCTGATTTGACAAATATACCCTTCACAGTTGTTAGCTTAAGGATTACCGAAATTTCATCCACCATAAAAGCCATATTGACACTTTGAAGCATTTTCTAATATTTTGAAACTTTTTCCTAATGCCAGTTTTGAAAATGAGTCAGATTTCACGGCAAAAACCTCTTGGAGTGGGTTCTAACCAATAAACATGTAATTTACATGGAGTCGCTAACCGTGAAATTCCGTGTTCCAAACACGCTGCATGCATCTCGGATTCGACAAATATTCACTTCAGTGTTGTTTGCAAGTGGATTACAGCACTTTCATCTACCATAAATGGCTTACTGACACTTTGAATACTTTTCTCAGATTTCACAGGTTAGTTTTACGCCAGTTTTGAAAATGAATCAGATTTGGTATAAAAATGCTCCTGGAGCGAGTTGTACCCAAAAGATATGTAATTTACCTAGTTTCACTCACCGTGACATTCCGTATTCTGAACACTTTATATGCATCATGGATTCAACAAACATAATTTAATGAGTTGTGAACACGTGTATTACCGAACTTTCATCCACCTTACAATGCATATTTATACATAGAAATTTATATACTGATTTAGTAGATTTCCCCTAATGTTAGTTTTTAATATAATGCAGTTTACACAGAAAAACCCTCTTGGAGAGAGTTCTACTCAATACACATGCAATTAACATAGAACCCGTCATCGTGAAATTCCGTGTTCCGAAAAACCTACATGCATCACGGATTCGACAAATATTCACTACAGATGTGTTAGCATAAGGATTAACAAAATTTCATCCACCATAAAAGCCATATTGACACTTTGAAACATTTCTCATATTTCGAAACTTTTTCCTAATGCCAGGTTTGAAAATGAGGCATATTCGCAGAAAAATTCTCGTGGAGCGAGTACCTCCCAATAGAAATGTAATTTACATAGTTTCCCTCACAGTGACATTCCAATTTCTGAACGCGCTTCATGCATCATGGTTTCAACAAACTTTCTCAAATGAGTTATATACATGTAGATTACAGAACTTTCACCCACCATACATGGCATATTTACACCTAGAAACATTAATTCTGAATTTGCAGCTTTTTCCTAATGCCAGTTTCGAAAATCAGGCTGTTTTCTCAGAAAAAATTTTTGGAGCGAGTTCTACCCTATAGATGTGTAATTTACATAGATTCCATCGCCGGGAATATCCGTGATACGATCACGCTACATGCATAACGCTTTCTACAAATATTCACCACAGATTTGTTTGCATGTGTTTTTACGAACTTCCATCACAATACAAGGCATATTGAAACTTTGAAGCATTTTCTCTGATTTTGCAGGGATTTTCAAATGTCAGTTTCGAAAATGAGGCAGATTTCGCAGAAAAATCTCTTGGAGCGTGTTCTACACAAGGGACATGTATTTTACATTGATTCGCTCACCGTGATATTCTGTGTTCCAAACACGCTTCATGTATCTCGGATTCGACAAATACTCACTCCAGAGTTGTTTGCATGCGGATTACCGATCTTTCATCCACCATACAATCCTATTTACACCTAGAAACATTTACTCTGAGTTCGCAGCTTTGTCCTAATAGCAGTTTCGAAAATCAGGCAGTTTTCAAAGGAAAAAAATTTGGAGCATGTTCTACTCAATAGATATGTAAATTATATATATTCTCCTACTGTGAAATTACGTGTATCGAACACGCTACATGCAGAAAGGTTTCGACAAAAATACACTACAGAGTTGTTTGCATGTGGATTACAGGACTTTCATCACAATACAAGGCATATTGATGCTTAGAAGCATTTTCTCTGATTTCACAGAATTTTCCAAATGCCAGTTTCGAAAATGAGGCAGATTTCACGGCAAAAACTTCTTGGAGCACGTTCTAACCAATAGACTTGTAATTTATATGGATTCGCTCACCGTGAAATTCCGTGTTCCCAACATGCTTCATGTATCTCGGATTCGAAAAATATTCACTACAGAGTGGTTAGCATGTGGATTAATGTACTTTCTTTCACCACACACGGCTTACTGACACTTTGAAGAGTTTTCTCAGATTTCACAGCTTAGATTTAACGCCAGGATTGAAAATGAGGCAGATTTGGCAGAAAAATGCTCTTGGAGCGAGCTGTACCCAAAACATATGTAATTTACCTAGTTTCACTCACCGTGACATTCCGTGTTCTGAACACGTTATATGCATCACGGATTCAACAAACATTCTTTAATGAGTTGTGAACACGTGTATTACCGAACTTTCATCCAGCTTAACATGCATATTTATACATAGAAAATTTTATACTGATTTAGTAGATTTCTCCTAATGTTAGTTTCTAAAATCATGCAGTTTTCACAGAAAAATCCTCTTAGAACGATTTCTACCCAATAGATATGCAATTTACATAGAACCCGTCATCGTGAAATTCCTGTTCCGAACACGCTTCATGGATCTCGGATTCGACAAATATTCACTACTGAGTTGTTAGCATAAGGATTACCGAACTTTCATCCACCATAAAAGCCATATATACTCTTTGAAGCATTTTCTCTGATTTTGCAGAGATTTTCAATTGCCAGTTTTGAAAATGAGGTAGATTTCGCAGAAAAATCTCTTTGATCCAGTTCTACCCAAGAGACATATATTTTACATAGATTCGCTCACCGTGATATTCTGTGTTCCAAACACACTTCATGTATCTCGGATTCGACAAATATACCCTTCACAGTTGTTAGCTTAAGGATTACCGAAATTTCATCCACCATAAAAGCCATATTGACACTTTGAAGCATTTTCTCATATTTTGAAACTTTTTCCTAATGCCAGTTTTGAAAATGAGTCAGATTTCACGGCAAAAACCTCTTGGAGCGGGTTCTAACCTATAAACATGTAATTTACATGGAGTCGCTAACCGTGAAATTCCGTGTTCCAAACACGCTGCATGCATCTCGGATTCGACAAATATTCACTTCAGTGTTGTTTGCAAGTGGATTACAGCACTTTCATCTACCATAAATGGCTTACTGACACTTTGAATACTTTTCTCAGATTTCACAGGTTATTTTTACGCCAGTTTTGAAAATGAGGCAGATTTGGTCTAAAAATGCTCCTGGAGCGAGTTGTACCCAAAAGATATGTAATTTACCTAGTTTCACTCACCGTGACATTCCGTGTTCTGAACACTTTATATGCATCATGGATTCAACAAACATAATTTAATGAGTTGTGAACACGTGTGTTACCGAACTTTCATCCACCTTACAATGCATATTTATACATAGAAATTTATATACTGATTTAGTAGATTTCCCCTAATGTTAGTTTTTAATATAATGCAGTTTACACAGAAAAACCCTCTTGGAGAGAGTTCTACTCAATAGACATGCAATTAACATAGAACCCGTCATCGTGAAATTCCGTATTCCGAAAAACCTGCATGCATCACGGATTCGACAAATATTCACTACAGAGTTGTTAGCATAAGGATTACCGAAATTTCATCCACCGTAAAAGCCATATTGACACTTTGAAACATTTTCTCATATTTCGAAACTTTTTCCTAATGCCAGGTTTGAAAATGAGGCATATTCGCAGAAAAATTCTCGTGGACCGAGTACCTCCCAATAGAAATGTAATTTACATAGTTTCCCTCACAGTGACATTCCAATTTCTGAACACGCTTCATGCATCATGCTTTCAACAAACTTTCTCGAATGAGTTATATACATGTAGATTACAGAACTTTCACCCACCATACATGGCATATTTACACCTAGAAACATTAATTCTGAATTTGCAGCTTTTTCCTAATGCCAGTTTCGAAAATCAGGCTGTTTTCTCAGAAAAAATTTTTGGAGCGAGTTCTACCCTATAGATGTGTAATTTACATAGATTACATCGCCGGGAATTTCCGTGATACGATCACGCTACATGCATAACGCTTTCTACAAACATACACCACAGATTTGTTTGCATTTGGTTTTACGAACTTCCATCACAATAAAAGGCATATTGAAACTTTGAAGCATTTTCTCTTATTTTGCAGGGATTTTCAAATGCCAGTTTCGAAAATGAGGCAGAATACGCAGAAAAATCTCTTGGAGCGTGTTCTACACAAGGGACATTTATTTTACATTGATTCGCTCACAGTGGTATTCTGTGTTCCGAACAGGCTTCATGTATCTCGGATTCGACAAATATTCACTCCAGAGTTGTTTGCATGCGGATTACCGATCTTTCATCCACCATACAATCATATTTACACCTAGAATCATTTACTCTATGTTCGCAGCTTTGTCCTAATAGCAGTTTCGAAAATCAGGCAGTTTTCAAAGGAAAAAAATGTTGCAGCATATTCTACTCAATAGATATGTAAATTACATAGATTCTCCTACTGTGAAATTACGTGTATCGAACACGCTACATGCAGAAAGTGTTCGACAAAAATACACTACAGAGTTGTTTGCATGTGGATTACAGGATTTTCATCACAATAAAAGGCATATTGATGCTTAGAAGCATTTTCTCTGATTTCACAGAATTTTCCAAACGCCAGTTTCGAAAATGAGGCAGATTTCATGGCAAAAACCTCTTGGAGCTTTTTCTAAACAATAGACATTTAATTTACATGGATTCGCTCACCATGAAATTCCGTGTTCCGAACACGCTACATGCATCTCGGATTCGACAAATATACCCTTCACAGTTGTTAGCTTAAGGATTACCGAAATTTCATCCACCATAAAAGCCATATTGACACTTTGAAGCATTTTCTCATATTTTGAAACTTTTTCCTAATGCCAGTTTTGAAAATGAGTCAGATTTCACGGCAAAAACCTCTTGGAGCGGGTTCTAACCTATAAACATGTAATTTACATGGAGTCGCTAACCGTGAAATTCCGTGTTCCAAACACGCTGCATGCGTCTCGGATTCGACAAATATTCACTTCAGTGTTGTTTGCAAGTGGATTACAGCACTTTCATCTACCATAAATGGCTTACTGACACTTTGAATACTTTTCTCAGATTTCACAGGTTATTTTTACGCCAGTTTTGAAAATGAGGCAGATTTAGTATACAAATGCTCCTGGAGCGAGTTGTACCCAAAAGATATGTAATTTACCTAGTTTCACTCACCGTGACATTCCGTGTTCTGAACACTTTATATGCATCATGGATTCAACAAACATAATTTAATGAGTTGTGAACACGTGTATTACCGAACTTTCATCCACCTTACAATGCATATTTATACATAGAAATTTATATACTGATTTAGTAGATTTCCCCTAATGTTAGTTTTTAATATAATGCAGTTTACACAGAAAAACCCTCTTGGAGAGAGTTCTACTCAATAGACATGCAATTAACATAGAACCCGTCATCGTGAAATTCCGTATTCCGAAAAACCTGCATGCATCACGGATTCGACAAATATTCACTACAGAGTTGTTAGCATAAGGATTACCGAAATTTCATCCACCGTAAAAGCCATATTGACACTTTGAAACATTTTCTCATATTTCGAAACTTTTTCCTAATGCCAGGTTTGAAAATGAGGCATATTCGCAGAAAAATTCTCGTGGAGCGAGTACCTCCCAATAGAAATGTAATTTACATAGTTTCCCTCACAGTGACATTCCAATTTCTGAACACGCTTCATGCATCATGCTTTCAACAAACTTTCTCGAATGAGTTATATACATGTAGATTACAGAACTTTCACCCACCATACATGGCATATTTACACCTAGAAACATTAATTCTGAATTTGCAGCTTTTTCCTAATGCCAGTTTCGAAAATCATGCCGTTTTCTCAGAAAAAATTTTTGGAGCGAGTTCTACCCTATAGATGTGTAATTTACATAGATTACATCGCCGGGAATTTCCGTGATACGATCACGCTACATGCATAACGCTTTCTACAAATATTCACCACAGATTTGTTTGCATTTGGTTTTACGAACTTCCATCACAATAAAAGGCATATTGAAACTTTGAAGCATTTTCTCTGATTTTGCAGGGATTTTCAAATGCCAGTTTCGAAAATGAGGCAGATTTCGCAGAAAAATCTCTTGGAGCGTGTTCTACACAAGGGACATGTATTTTATATTGATTCGCTCACCGTGGTATTCTGTGTTCCGAACAGGCTTCATGTATCACGGATTCGAGAAATATTCACTCCAGAGTTGTTTGCATGCGGATTACCGATCTTTCATCCACCATACAATCATATTTACACCTAGAAACACTTACTCTGAGTTCGCAGCTTTGTCCTAATAGCAGTTTCGAAAATCAGGCATTTTTCAAAGGAAAAAACTTTTGAGCATGTTCTACTCAATAGATATGTAAATTATATATATTCTCCTGCTGTGAAATTACGTGTATCGAACACGCTACATGCAGACGGATTCGAGAAATATACTCTACAGAGTTGTTTGCATGTGGATTACAGGACTTTCATCACAATACAAGGCATATTGATGCTTAGAAGCATTTTCTCTGATTTCACAGCATTTTCCAAACGCCAGTTTCGAAAATGAGGCAGATTACACGGCAAAAACCTCTTGGAGAGGGTTCTAACCAATAAACATGTAATTTACATGGATTCGCTCACCGTGAAATTCCGCGTTCCGACCACGCTACATGCATCTCGGATTCGACAAATATTCACTAGAGAGTTGGTTGCATGCGGATTACAGAACTTTCATCCACCATACAAGTCATGTTTACACCTAGAAACATTTACTCTTTGTTCGCAGCTTTGTCCTAATAGCAGTTTCGAAAATCAGGCAGTTTTCAAAGGAAAAAAATGTTGGAGCATATTTTACTCAATAGATATGTAAATTACATAGATTCTCCTACTGTGAAATTACGTGTATCGAACACGCTACATGCAGAAAGTGTTCGACAAAAATACACTACAGAGTTGTTTGCATGTGGATTACAGGACTATCATCACAATAAAAGGCATATTGATGCTTAGAAGCATTTTCTCTGATTTCACAGAATTTTCCAAACGCCAGTTTCGAAAATGAGGCAGATTTCACGGCAAAAACCTCTTGGAGCTTTTTCTAAACAATAGACATTTAATTTACATGGATTCGCTCACCATGAAATTTCGTGTTCCGAACACGCTACATGCATCTCTGATTTGACAAATATACCCTTCACAGTTGTTAGCTTAAGGATTACCGAAATTTCATCCACCATAAAAGCCATATTGACACTTTGAAGCATTTTCTAATATTTTGAAACTTTTTCCTAATGCCAGTTTTGAAAATGAGTCAGATTTCACGGCAAAAACCTCTTGGAGTGGGTTCTAACCAATAAACATGTAATTTACATGGAGTCGCTAACCGTGAAATTCCGTGTTCCAAACACGCTGCATGCATCTCGGATTCGACAAATATTCACTTCAGTGTTGTTTGCAAGTGGATTACAGCACTTTCATCTACCATAAATGGCTTACTGACACTTTGAATACTTTTCTCAGATTTCACAGGTTAGTTTTACGCCAGTTTTGAAAATGAATCAGATTTGGTATAAAAATGCTCCTGGAGCGAGTTGTACCCAAAAGATATGTAATTTACCTAGTTTCACTCACCGTGACATTCCGTATTCTGAACACTTTATATGCATCATGGATTCAACAAACATAATTTAATGAGTTGTGAACACGTGTATTACCGAACTTTCATCCACCTTACAATGCATATTTATACATAGAAATTTATATACTGATTTAGTAGATTTCCCCTAATGTTAGTTTTTAATATAATGCAGTTTACACAGAAAAACCCTCTTGGAGAGAGTTCTACTCAATACACATGCAATTAACATAGAACCCGTCATCGTGAAATTCCGTGTTCCGAAAAACCTACATGCATCACGGATTCGACAAATATTCACTACAGATGTGTTAGCATAAGGATTAACAAAATTTCATCCACCATAAAAGCCATATTGACACTTTGAAACATTTTCTCATATTTCGAAACTTTTTCCTAATGCCAGGTTTGAAAATGAGGCATATTCGCAGAAAAATTCTCGTGGAGCGAGTACCTCCCAATAGAAATGTAATTTACATAGTTTCCCTCACAGTGACATTCCAATTTCTGAACGCGCTTCATGCATCATGGTTTCAACAAACTTTCTCAAATGAGTTATATACATGTAGATTACAGAACTTTCACCCACCATACATGGCATATTTACACCTAGAAACATTAATTCTGAATTTGCAGCTTTTTCCTAATGCCAGTTTCGAAAATCAGGCTGTTTTCTCAGAAAAAATTTTTGGAGCGAGTTCTACCCTATAGATGTGTAATTTACATAGATTCCATCGCCGGGAATATCCGTGATACGATCACGCTACATGCATAACGCTTTCTACAAATATTCACCACAGATTTGTTTGCATGTGTTTTTACGAACTTCCATCACAATACAAGGCATATTGAAACTTTGAAGCATTTTCTCTGATTTTGCAGGGATTTTCAAATGTCAGTTTCGAAAATGAGGCAGATTTCGCAGAAAAATCTCTTGGAGCGTGTTCTACACAAGGGACATGTATTTTACATTGATTCGCTCACCGTGATATTCTGTGTTCCAAACACGCTTCATGTATCTCGGATTCGACAAATACTCACTCCAGAGTTGTTTGCATGCGGATTACCGATCTTTCATCCACCATACAATCCTATTTACACCTAGAAACATTTACTCTGAGTTCGCAGCTTTGTCCTAATAGCAGTTTCGAAAATCAGGCAGTTTTCAAAGGAAAAAAATTTGGAGCATGTTCTACTCAATAGATATGTAAATTATATATATTCTCCTACTGTGAAATTACGTGTATCGAACACGCTACATGCAGAAAGGTTTCGACAAAAATACACTACAGAGTTGTTTGCATGTGGATTACAGGACTTTCATCACAATACAAGGCATATTGATGCTTAGAAGCATTTTCTCTGATTTCACAGAATTTTCCAAATGCCAGTTTCGAAAATGAGGCAGATTTCACGGCAAAAACTTCTTGGAGCACGTTCTAACCAATAGACTTGTAATTTATATGGATTCGCTCACCGTGAAATTCCGTGTTCCCAACATGCTTCATGTATCTCGGATTCGAAAAATATTCACTACAGAGTGGTTAGCATGTGGATTAATGTACTTTCTTTCACCACACACGGCTTACTGACACTTTGAAGAGTTTTCTCAGATTTCACAGCTTAGATTTAACGCCAGGATTGAAAATGAGGCAGATTTGGCAGAAAAATGCTCTTGGAGCGAGCTGTACCCAAAACATATGTAATTTACCTAGTTTCACTCACCGTGACATTCCGTGTTCTGAACACGTTATATGCATCACGGATTCAACAAACATTCTTTAATGAGTTGTGAACACGTGTATTACCGAACTTTCATCCAGCTTAACATGCATATTTATACATAGAAAATTTTATACTGATTTAGTAGATTTCTCCTAATGTTAGTTTCTAAAATCATGCAGTTTTCACAGAAAAATCCTCTTAGAACGATTTCTACCCAATAGATATGCAATTTACATAGAACCCGTCATCGTGAAATTCCTGTTCCGAACACGCTTCATGGATCTCGGATTCGACAAATATTCACTACTGAGTTGTTAGCATAAGGATTACCGAACTTTCATCCACCATAAAAGCCATATATACTCTTTGAAGCATTTTCTCTGATTTTGCAGAGATTTTCAATTGCCAGTTTTGAAAATGAGGTAGATTTCGCAGAAAAATCTCTTTGATCCAGTTCTACCCAAGAGACATATATTTTACATAGATTCGCTCACCGTGATATTCTGTGTTCCAAACACACTTCATGTATCTCGGATTCGACAAATATTCACTACAGTGTAGGCTGCATGCGGATTACCGAATTTTCATCCACCATACAAGTCATATTTACACCTAGAAACATTTACTCTATGTTCGCAGCTTTGTCCTAATAGCAGTTTCGAAAATCAGGCTCTTTTCAAAGGAAAAAACTTTTGGAGCATGTCCCACTCAATAGATATGTAAATTACATATACTCCTGCTGTGAAATTACGTGTATCGAACACGCTACATGCAGAAAGGATTCGAGAAAAATACACTACAGAGTTGTTTGCATGTGGATTACAGGACTTTCAACACAATACATGGCATATTTACTCATAGAAACATTAATTCTGAATTTGCAGCTTTTTCCTAATGCCATTTTCGAAAATCAGGCCGTTTTATCAGAAAAAATTTTTGGAGCGAGTTCTACCCAATAGATGTGTAATTTATATAGATACCATCGCCGGGATTTTCCGTGATATGATCACGCTACATGCATAACGCTTTCTACAAATATTCAACACAGATTTGTTTGCATGTGGTTTTACGCACTTCCATCAGAATAAAAAGCATATTGACACTTTGGAGCAATTTCTCTGATTTTGCAGATATTTTCAATTGCCGGTATCGAAAATGAGGCAGATTTCACAGTAAAATCTCTTGGAGTGAGTTCTACCCAAGAGATGTATTTCACATAGATTCGCTCACTGTAATATTCTGTGATCCAAAAACGCTTCATGTATCTCGGATTCGACAAATATTCACTACAGAGTTGGTTGCATGCAGATTACCGAATTTTCATCCACTATACAAGTCATATTTACACTTAGAATAATTTACTCTTAGTTCGCAGCTTTGTCCTAATAGCAGTTTCGAAAATCAGGCAGTTTTCAAAGGAAAAAAAAGTTGGAGCATGTTCTACTCAATAGATATGTAAATTACATAGATTCTCCCGCTGTGAATTTACGTGTATCCAACACGCTACATGCAGAAAGGTTTCGACAAAAATACACTACAGGGTTGTTTGCATGAGGATTACAGGACTTTCACAACAATACAAGGCATATTGATGCTTAGAAGCATTTTCTCCGATTTCACAGAGCTTTCCAAACGTCAGTCTTGAAAATGAGGCAGATTTCACGGCAAAAAATTCTTGGAGCACGTTCTAACCAGTAGACTTGTAATTTACATGGATTCGCTAACCGTGAAATTCCGTGTTCCAAACACGCTTCATGTATCTCGGATTCGAAAAATATTCACTACAGAGTTGTTAGCAAGTGGATAACAGCACTTTCATCTACCATAAATGGCTTACTGACACTTTGAATACTTTTCTCCGATTTCACTGGTTAGTTTTAACGCCAGTTTTGAAAATGAGGCAGATTTGGTCTAAAAGTGCTCCTGGAGCGAGTTGTACCCAAAAGATATGTAATTTACCTAGTTTCACTCACCGTGACATTCCGTGTTCTGAACACTTTATATGCATCATGGATTCAACAAACATAATTTAATGAGTTGTGAACACGTGTATTACCGAACTTTCATCCACCTTACAATGCATATTTATACATAGAAATTTATATACTGATTTAGTAGATTTCCCCTAATGTTAGTTTTTAATATAATGCAGTTTATACAGAAAAATCCTCTTGGAGAGAGTTCTACTCAATAGACATGCAATTAACATACAACCCGTCATCGTGAAATTCCGTGTTCCGAAAAACCTACATGCATCACGGGTTCGTCAAATATTCACTATAGGGTGGTTAGCATAAGGATTCCCGAAATTTCATCCACCATAAAAGCCATATTGACACTTTGAAACATTTTCTAATATTTTGAAACTTTTTCCTAATGCCAGGTTTGAAAATGAGGCATATTTGCAGAAAAATTCTCGTGGAGCGAGTACCTCCCAATAGAAATGTAATTTACAAAGTTTCCCTCACAGTGACATTCAAATTTCTGAACACGCTTCATGCATCATGGTTTCAACAAACTTTCTCGAATGAGTTGTGAACATGTAGATTACAGAACTTTCACCCACCATACATGGCATATTTACATCTAGAAACATTAATTCTTAATTTGCAGCTTTTTCCTAATGCCTGTTTCAAAAATCAGGCCGTTTTCTCAGAAAAAAGTTTTGGAGCGAGTTCTACCCTATAGATGTGTTATTTACATAGATTCCATCGCCGGGAATTTCCGTGATACGATCACGCTACATGCATAACGCTTTCTACAAATATTCACCACAGATTTGTTTGCACCTGATTTTACGATCTTCCATCACAATTCAAGGCATATTGAAACTTTGAAGCATTTTCTCTGATTTTGCAGGGATTTTCAAATGCCAGTTTCGAAAATGAGGCAGATTTCGCAGAAAAATCTCTTGGAGCATGTTCTACACAAGGGACAAGTATTTTACATTGATTCGCTCACCGTGATTTTCTGTGTTCCGAACACGCTTCATGTATCGTGGATTCGACAAATATTTACTACAGAGTTGGTTGCATGCAGATTAACGAAATTTCATCCACTATACAAGTCATATTTATACCTAGAAACATTTACTCTGTGTTCACAGCTTTGACCTAATAGCAGTTTCCAAAATCAGGCAGGTTTCAAAGGAAAAAAATTTTGAAGCATTTTTCTCAGTAGATATGTAAATTACATTTACTCTCCCGCTGTGAATTTACGTGTATCGAACACGCTACATTCAGAAAGCTTTCGACAAAAATCTACTACAGGGTTGTTTGCATGTGGATTAATGTACTTTCTTTCACCACACACGGCTTACTGACACTTTGAAGAGTTTTCTCAGATTTCACAGCTTAGATTTAACGCCAGGTTTGAAAATGAGGCAGATTTGTCAGAAAAATGCTCTTGGAGCGAGCTGTACCCAAAACATATGTAATTTACCTAGTTTCACTCACCGTGACATTCCGTGTTCTGAACACATTATATGCATCACGGATTCAACAAACATACTTTAATGAGTTGTGAACACTTGTATTACCGAACTTTCATCCACCTTAACATGCATATTTATACATAGAAAGTTTTATACTGATTTAGTAGATTTCTCCTAATGTTAGTTTCTAAAATCATGCTGTTTTCACAGAAAAATCCTCTTAGAACGATTTCTACCCAATAGATATGCAATTTACATAGAACAAGTCATCGTGAAATTCCTGTTCCGAACACGCTTCATGGATCTCGGATTCGACAAATATTCACTACTGAGTTGTTAGCATAAGGATTACCGAACTTTCATCCACCATAAAAGCCATATATACTCTTTGAAGCATTTTGTCTGATTTTGCAGAGATTTTCAATTGCCAGTTTTGAAAATGAGGTAGATTTCGCAGAAAAATCTCTTTGATCCAGTTCTACCCAAGAGACATATATTTTACATAGATTCGCTCACCGTGATATTCTGTGTTCCAAACACGCTTCATGTATCTCGGATTCGACAAATATTCACTATAGTGTAGGCTGCATGCGGATTACCGAATTTTCATCCACCATACAAGTCATATTTACACCTAGAAACATTTACTCTATGTTCGCAGCTTTGTCCTAATAGCAGTTTCGAAAATCAGGCTCTTTTCAAAGGAAAAAACTTTTGGAGCATGTCCCACTCAATAGATATGTAAATTACATATATTTTCCTGCTGTGAAAGTACGTGTATCGAACACGCTACATGCAGAAAGGATTCGAGAAAAATACACTACAGAGTTGTTTGCATGTGGATTACAGGACTTTCAACACAATACATGGCATATTTACTCATAGAAACATTAATTCTGAATTTGCAGCTTTTTCCTAATGCCATTTTCGAAAATCAGGCCGTTTTATCAGAAAAAATTTTTGGAGCGAGTTCTACCCAATTGATGTGTAATTTATATAGATACCATCGCCGGGATTTTCCGTGATACGATCACGCTACATGCATAACGCTTTCTACAAATATTCAACACAGATTTGTTTGCATGTGGTTTTACGCACTTCCATCAGAATAAAAAGCATATTGACACTTTGGAGCATTTTCTCTGATTTTGCAGATATTTTCAATTGCCAGTATCGAAAATGAGGCAGATTTCACAGTAAAATCTCTTGGAGTGAGTTCTACCCAAGAGATGTATTTCACATAGATTCGCTCACTGTAATATTCTGTGATCCAAAAACGCTTCATGTATCTCGGATTCGACAAATATTCACTACAGAGTTGGTTGCATGCAGATTACCGAATTTTCATCCACTATACAAGTCATATTTACACTTAGAATAATTTACTCTTAGTTCGCAGCTTTGTCCTAATAGCAGTTTCGAAAATCAGGCAGTTTTCAAAGGAAAAAAATGTTGAAGCATTTTCTACTCAATAGATATGTAAATTACATAGATTCTCCCGCTGTGAATTTATGTGTATCCAACAAGCTACATGCAGAAAGGTTTCGACAAAAATACACTACAGGGTTGTTTGCATGAAGATTACAGGACTTTCACAACAATACAAGGCATATTGATGCTTAGAAGCATTTTCTCCGATTTCACAGAGCTTTCCAAACGTCAGTCTTGAAAATGAGGCAGATTTCACGGCAAAAAATTCTTGGAGCACGTTCTAACCAGTAGACTTGTAATTTACATGGATTCGCTAACCGTGAAATTCCGTGTTCCAAACACACTTCATGTATCTCGGATTCGAAAAATATTCACTACAGAGTTGTTAGCAAGTGGATAACTTCACTTTCATCTACCATAAATGGCTTACTGACACTTTGAATACTTTTCTCAGATTTCACAGGTTAGTTTTAACGCCAGTTTTGAAAATGAGGCAGATTTGGTCTAAAAGTGCTCCTGGAGCGAGTTGTACCCAAAAGATATGTAATTTACCTAGTTTCACTCGCCGTGACATTCCGTGTTCTGAAAACGATGAATGAATTACGGATTCAACAAACATGCTTTAATGAGTTGTGAACATGTGTATTACCGAACTTTAATCCACCTTACAATGCAAATATATACATAGAAAGTTCTATTCTGATTTAGAATATTTCTCCTAATGTCAGTTTTTAATAATGCAGTTTACACAAAAAAATCCTCTTGGAGCGAGTTCTACCCAATAGACATGCAATTTTCATAGAAACAGTCATCATGAAATTCTGTGTTCTGAAAAACATACATGCATCACGGATTCGACAAATATTCACTACAGAGTTGTTAGCATAATGATTACCGAAATTTCATCCATCATAAAAGCCATATTGACACTTTGAAACATTTTCTCATATTTTGAAACATTTTCCTAATGCCAGGTTTGAAAATGAGGCATATTCGCAGAAAAATTCTCGTGGAGCGAGTACATCCCAATAGAAATGTAATTTACATAGTTTCCCTCACAGTGACATTCCAATTTCTGAACATGCTTCATGCATCATGGTTTCAACAAACTTTCTCGAATGAGTTGTGAACATGTAGATTACAGAACTTTCATCCACCATTCATGGGATATTTACACCTAGAAACCTTAATTCTGAATTTGCAGCTTTTTCCTAATGCCAGTTTCGAAAATCAGGCTGTTTTCTCAGAAAAAATTTTTGGAGCGAGTTCTACCCTATAGATGTGTAATTTACATAGATTCCATCGCCGGGAATTTCCGTGATACGATCACGCTACATGCATAACGCTTTCTACAAATATTCACCACAGATTTGTTTGCATGTGTTTTTACGAACTTCCATCACAATACAAGGCATATTGAAACTTTGAAGCATTTTCTCTGATTTTGCAGGGATTTTCAAATGTCAGTTTCGAAAATGAGGCAGATTTCGCAGAAAAATCTCTTGGAGCGTGTTCTACACAAGGGACATGTATTTTACATTGATTCGCTCACCGTGATATTCTGTGTTCCGAACACGCTTCATGTATCTCGGATTCGACAAATACTCACTCCAGAGTTGTTTGCATGCGGATTACCGATCTTTCATCCACCATACAATCCTATTTACACCTAGAAACATTTACTCTGAGTTCGCAGCTTGGTCCTAATAGCAGTTTCGAAAATCAGGCAGTTTTCAAAGGAAAAAAATTTGGAGCATGTTCTACTCAATAGATATGTAAATTATATATATTCTCCTGCTGTGAAATTACGTGTATCGAACACGCTACATGCAGAAAGGTTTCGACAAAAATACACTACAGAGTTGTTTGCATGTGGATTACAGGACTTTCATCACAATACAAGGCATATTGATGCTTAGAAGCATTTTCTCTGATTTCACAGAATTTTCCAAATGCCAGTTTCGAAAATGAGGCAGATTTCACGGCAAAAACTTCTTGGAGCACGTTCTAACCAATAGACTTGTAATTTATATGGATTCGCTCACCGTGAAATTCCGTGTTCCCAACATGCTTCATGTATTTCGGATTCGAAAAATATTCACTACAGAGTGGTTAGCATGTGGATTAATGTACTTTCTTTCACCACACACAGCTTACTGACACTTTGAAGAGTTTTCTCAGATTTCACAGCTTAGATTTAACGCCAGGATTGAAAATGAGGCAGATTTGGCAGAAAAATGCTCTTGGAGCGAGCTGTACCCAAAACATATGTAATTTACCTAGTTTCACTCACCGTGACATTCCGTGTTCTGAACACGTTATATGCATCACGGATTCAACAAACATTCTTTAATGAGTTGTGAACACGTGTATTACCGAACTTTCATCCACCTTAACATGCATATTTATACATAGAAATTTTTATACTGATTTAGTAGATTTCTCCTAATGTTAGTTTCTAAAATCATGCAGTTTTCACAGAAAAATCCTCTTAGAACGATTTCTACCCAATAGATATGCAATTTACATAGAACCCGTCATCGTGAAATTCCTGTTCCGAACACGCTTCATGGATCTCGGATTCGACAAATATTCACTACTGAGTTGTTAGCATAAGGATTACCGAACTTTCATCCACCATAAAAGCCATATATACTCTTTGAAGCATTTTCTCTGATTTTGCAGAGATTTTCAATTGCCAGTTTTGAAAATGAGGTAGATTTCGCAGAAAAATCTCTTAGATCCAGTACTACCCAAGAGACATATATTTTACATAGATTCGCTCACCGTGATATTCTGTGTTCCAAACACGCTTCATGTATCTCGGATTCGACAAATATTCACTACAGTGTAGGCTGCATGCGGATTACCGAATTTTCATCCACCATACAAGTCATATTTACACCTAGAAACATTTACTCTATGTTCGCAGCTTTGTCCTAATAGCAGTTTCGAAAATCAGGCTCTTTTCAAAGGAAAAAACTTTTGGAGCATGTCCCACTCAATAGATATGTAAATTACATATATTCTCCTGCTGTGAAATTACGTGTATCGAACACGCTACATGCAGAAAGGATTCGAGAAAAATACACTACAGAGTTGTTTGCATGTGGATTACAGGACTTTCAACACAATACATGGCATATTTACTCATAGAAACATTAATTCTGAATTTGCAGCTTTTTCCTAATGCCATTTTCGAAAATCAGGCCGTTTTATCAGAAAAAATTTTTGGAGCGAGTTCTACCCAATAGATGTGTAATTTATATAGATACCATCGCCGGGATTTTCCGTGATATGATCACGCTACATGCATAACGCTTTCTACAAATATTCAACACAGATTTGTTTGCAATGTGGTTTTACGCACTTCCATCAGAATAAAAAGCATATTGACACTTTGGAGCATTTCTCTGATTTTGCAGATAATTTCAATTGCCGGTATCGAAAATGAGGCAGATTTCACAGTAAAATCTCTTGGAGTGAGTTCTACCCAAGAGATGTATTTCACATAGATTCGCTCACTGTAATATTCTGTGATCCAAAAACGCTTCATGTATCTCGGATTCGACAAATATTCACTACAGAGTTGGTTGCATGCAGATTACCGAATTTTCATCCACATACTAAGTCATATTTACACTTAGAATACATTTACTCTTAGTTCGCAGCTTTGTCCTAATAGCAGTTTCGAAAATCAGGCAGTTTTCAAAGGAAAAAAATGTTGAAGCATTTTCTACTCAATAGATATGTAAATTACATAGATTCTCCCGCTGTGAATTTACGTGTATCCAACACACAACATGCAGAAAGGTTTCGACAAAAATACACTACATGGTTGTTTGCATGAGGATTACAGGACTTTCACAACAATACAAGGCATATTGATGCTTAGAAGCATTTTCTCCGATTTCACAGAGCTTTCCAAACGTCAGTCTTGAAAATGAGGCAGATTTCACGGCAAAAACTTCTTGGAGCACGTTCTAACCAGTAGACTTGTAATTTACATGGATTCGCTAACCGTGAAATTCCGTGTTCCAAACACGCTTCATGTATCTCGGATTCGAAAAATATTCACTACAGAGTTGTTAGCAAGTGGATAACAGCACTTTCATCTACCATAAAAGGCTTACTGACACTTTGAATACTTTTCTCAGATTTCACAGGTTAGTTTTAACGCCAGTTTTGAAAATGAGGCAGATTTGGTCTAAAAGTGCTCCTGGAGCGAGTTGTACCCAAAAGATATGTAATTTACCTAGTTTCACTCACCGGGACATTCCGTCTTCTGAACACTTTATATGCATCATGGATTCAACAAACATAATTTAATGAGTTGTGAACACGTGTATTACCGAACTTTCATCCACCTTACAATGCATATTTATACATAGAAATTTATATACTGATTTAGTAGATTTCCCGTAATGTTAGTTTTTAATATAATGCAGTTTATACAGAAAAATCCTCTTGGAGAGAGTTCTACTCAATAGACATGCAATTAACATACAACCCGTCATCGTGAAATTCCAGTGTTCCGAAAAACCTACATGCATCACGGATTCGACAAATATTCACTACAGAGTTGTTAGCATAAGGATTCCCGAAATTTCATCCACCATAAAAGCCATATTGACACTCTGAAGCATTTTCTCGTATTTCGAAACTTTTTCCTAATGCCAGGTTTGAAAATGAGGCATATTTGCAGAAAAATTCTCGTGGAGCGAGTACTTCCCAATAGAAATGTAATTTACAGTTTCCCTCACAGTGACATTCCAATTTCTGAACACGCTTCATGCATCATGGTTTCAACAAACTTTCTCGAATGAGTTGTGAACATGTAGATTACAGAACTTTCATCCACCATACATGGCATATTTACACCTAGAAACATTAATTCTGAATTTGCAGATTTTTCCTAGTGCCAGTTTTGAAAATCCAGCCGTTTTTCTCAGAAAAAATTGTTGGAGCGAGATCTACCCAATAGATGTGTAATTTACATAGATTCCATCGCCGGGAATTTCCGTGATACGATCACGCTACATGCATAATGCTTTCTACAAATATTCACCACAGATTTGTTTGCATCTGGTTTCACGATCTTCCATCACAATACAAGGCATATTGAAACTGAAGCATTTTCTCTGATTTAGCCGGGAATTTCCAATGTCAGTTTCGAAAATGAGGCAGATTTCGCAGAAAAATCTCTTGGAGCGTGTTCTACACAAGGGACATGTATTTCACATTGATTCGCTCACCGTGATATTCTGTGATCCGAACACGCTTCATGTATCTCGGATTCGACAAATATTCACTACAGAGTTGGTTGCATGCAGATTACCGAATTTTCACCCACCATACAAGTCATATTTACACTTAGAATCATTTACTCTGAGTTCGCAGCTTTGTCCTAATAGCATTTCGAAAATCAGGCAGGTTTCAAAGGAAAAAAATGATTGAAGCATTTTTACTCTATAGATATGTAAATTACATTTACTCTCCCGCTGTGAATTTACGTGTATCGAACACGCTACATGCAGGAAGGTTTCAACAAAAATCTACAACAGGGTTGTTTGCATGTGGATTACAGGACTTTCACAACAATACAAGGCATATTGATGGTTAGAAGCATTTTCTCCTATTTCACACAGATTTCCAAACGCCAGTTTCGAAAATGAGGCAGATTTCACGGCAAAAACCTCTGGAGCGTGTTCTAAACAATAGATATATAATTTATATGGATTCGCTCACCGTGAAATTCCGTGTTCCGAACACGCTGCATACATATCGTATTAGAATAATATTCACTACAGAGTTGTTAGCAAGTGGATTACAGCACTTTCATTCACCATACAAGGCTTACTGACATTTGGAAGGATTTTCTCACATTTTGGAGGTTAGTTTTAACGCCAGTTTTGAAATGAGGCAGATTTGGCAGAGAAATGCTCTTGGAGTGAGTTGTACCCAAAAGATATGTAATTTACCTAGTTTCACTCACCGTGACATTCCGTGTTCTGAACACGTTGCATGCATTACGGATTCAACAAACATGCTTTAATGAGTTGTGAACATGTGTATTACCGAACTTTAATCCACTTTACAATGCAAATATATACATAGAAAGTTCTATTCTGATTTAGAAGATTTCTCCTAATATCAGATTTGAAATAATGCAGTTTACACAGAAAAATCCTCTTAGAACGATTTCTACCCAATAGATATGCAATTAACATAGAACCCGTCATCGTGAAATTCCTGTTCCGAACATGCTTCATGGATCTCGGATTCGACAAATATTCACTACTGAGTTGTTAGCATAAGGATTACCGAACTTTCATCCACCATAAAAGCCATATATACTCTTTGAAGCATTTTCTCTGATTTTGCAGAAATTTTAAATTGCCAGTTTTGAAAATGAGGTAGATTTCGCAGAAAAATCTCTTTGATCCAGTTCTAACCAAGAGACATATATTTTACATAGATTCGCTCACCGTGATATTCTGTGTTCCAAACACGCTTCATGTATCTCGGATTCGACAAATATTCACTACAGTGTAGGCTGCATGCGGATTACCGAATTTTCATCCACCATACAAGTCATATTTACACCTAGAAACATTTACTCTATGTTCGCAGCTTTGTCCTAATAGCAGTTTCGAAAATCAGGCTCTTTTCAAAGGAAAAAACTTTTGGAGCATGTCCCACTCAATAGATATGTAAATTACATATATTCTCCTGCTGTGAAATTACATGTATCGAACACGCTACATGCAGAAAGTATTCGAGAAAAATACACTACAGAGTTGTTTGCATGTGGATTACAGGACTTTCAACACAATACATGGCATATTTACTCATAGAAACATTAATTCTGAATTTGCAGCTTTTTCCTAATGCCATTTTCGAAAATCAGGCCGTTTTATCAGAAAAAATTTTTGGAGCGAGTTCTACCCAATAGATGTGTAATTTATATAGATACCATCGCCGGGATTTTCCGTGATACGAACACGCTACATGCATAACGCTTTCTACAAATATTCAACACAGATTTGTTTGCATGTGGTTTTACGCACTTCCATCAGAATAAAAAGCATATTGACACTTTGGAGCATTTTCTCTGATTTTGCAGATATTTTCAATTGCCAGTATCGAAAATGAGGCAGATTTCACAGTAAAATCTCTTGGAGTGAGTTCTTCCCAAGAGATGTATTTTACATAGATTCGCTCACTGTAATATTCTGTGATCCAAAAACGCTTCATGTATCTCGGATTCGACAAATATTCACTACAGAGTTGGTTGCATGCAGATTACCGAATTTTCATCCACTATACAAGTCATATTTACACTTAGAATAATTTACTCTTAGTTCGCAGCTTTGTCCTAATAGCAGTTTCGAAAATCAGGCAGTTTTCAAAGGAAAAAAATGTTGAAGCATTTTCTACTCAATAGATATGTAAATTACATAGATTCTCCCGCTGTGAATTTACGTGTATCGAACACACTACATGCAGAGAGGTTTCGACAAAAATACACTACAGGGATGTTTGCATGAGGATTACAGGACTTTCACAACAATACAAGGCATATTGATGCTTAGAAGCATTTTCTCCGATTTCACAGAGCTTTCCAAAAGTCAGTCTTGAAAATGAGGCAGATTTCACGGCAAAAACTTCTTGGAGCACGTTCTAACCAGTAGACTTGTAATTTACATGGATTCGCTAACCGGAAAATTCCGTGTTCCGAACACGCTGCATACATATCGTATTAGAATAATATTCACTACAGAGTTGTTAGCAAGTGGATTACAGCACTTTCATTCACCATACAAGGCTTACTGACATTTGGAAGGATTTTCTCACATTTTGGAGGTTAGTTTTAACGCCAGTTTTGAAATGAGGCAGATTTGGCAGAGAAATGCTCTTGGAGTGAGTTGTACCCAAAAGATATGTAATTTACCTAGTTTCACTCGCCGTGACATTCCGTGTTCTGAACACGTTGCATGCATTACGGATTCAACAAACATGCTTTAATGAGTTGTGAACATGTGTATTACCGAACTTTAATCCACCTTACAATGCAAATATATACATAGAAAGTTCTATTCTGATTTAGATTTCTCCTAATATCAGTTTTGAAATAATGCAGTTTACACAGAAATATCCTCTTAGAATGATTTCTACCCAATAGATATGCAATTTACATAGAACCCGTCATCGTGAAATTCCTGTTCCGAACACGCTTCATGGATCTCGGATTCGACAAATATTCACTACTGAGTTGTTAGCATAAGGATTACCGAAATTTCATCCACCATAAAAGCCATATTGACACTCTGAAACATTTTCTCATATTTCAAACTTTTTTCTAATGCCAGGTTTGAAAATGAGGCATATTCGCAGAAAAATTCTCGTGGAGCGAGTACTTCCCAATAGAAATTTAATTTACATAGTTTCCCTCACAGTGACATTCCAATTTCTGAACACGCTTCATGCATCATGGTTTCAACAAACTTTCTCGAATGACTTGTGAACATGTAGATTACAGAACTTTCACCCACCATACATGGCATATTTACACCTAGAAACATTAATTCTGAATTTGCAGCTTTTTCCTAATGCCAGTTTCGAAAATCAGGCCGTTTTCTCAGAAAAAATTTTTGGAGCGAGTTCTACCCTATAGATGTGTAATTTACATAGATTCCATCGCCGGGAATTTCCGTGATACGATCATGCTACATGCATAATGCTTTCTACAAACATTCACCACAGATTGGTTTGCATTTGATTTTATGAACTTCCATCACAATACAAGGCATATAGAAATTTTGAAGCATCTTCCCTGACTTTGCAGGGATTTTCAAATTTCAGTTTCGAAAATGAGGCAGATTTCGCAGAAAAATCTCTTGGAGCGTGTTCTACACAAGGGACATGTATTTCACATTGATTCGCTCACCGTGATATTCTGTGTTCCGAACACGCTTCATGTATCTCGGATTCGACAAATATTCACTCCAGAGTTGTTTACATGCGAATTACCGATCTTTCATCCACCATACAATCATATTTACACCTAGAAACATTTACTCTGATTTCGCAGCTTTGTCCTAATAGCAGTTTCGAAAATCAGGCATTTTTCAAAGGAAAAAACTTTTGGAGCATGTTCTGCTCAATAGATATGTAAATAATATATATTCTCCTGCTGTGAAATTACGTGTATCGAACACACTACATGCAGAAATTATTCGAGAAAAATACTCTACAGAGTTGTTTGCATGTGGATTACAGGACTTTCATCACAATACAAGGCATATTGATGCTTAGAAGCATTTTCTCTGATTTCACAGAATTTTCCAAACGCCAGTTTCGAAAATGAGGCAGATTTCACGGCAAAAATTCTTAGAGCACGTTGTAACCAATAGACTTGTAATTTACATGGATTCGCTCACCGTGAATTTCCGCGTTCCGAACACGCTACATGCATCTCGGATTCGACAAATATTCAGTACAGAGTTGGTTGCATGCGGATTACCGAATTTTCATCCACCATACTAGTCATATTTACACCTAGAAACATTTACTCTATGTTCGCAGCTTTGTCCTAATAGCAGTTTCGAAAATCAGTCTCTTTTCAAAGGAAAAAAATGTTGGAGCATGTTCTACTCAATAGATATGTAAATTACATAGATTCTCCTACTGTGAAATTACGTGTATCTAACACGCTACATGCAGAAAGTGTTCGACAAAAATACACTACAGAGTTGTTTGCATGTGGATTACAGGACTTTCATTACAATAAAAGGCATATTTATGCTTAGAAGCATTTTCTCTGATTTCACAAAGCTTTTCAAATGCCAGTTTCGAAAATGAGGCAGATTTCATGGCAAAAATCTCTTGGAGCTTTTCCTAAACAATAGACATGTAATTTACATGGATTCGCTCACCATGAAATTCCGTGTTCCGAACATGCTACATGCATCTCGGATTCGACAAATATACACTTCACAGTTGTTAGCTGAAAGATTACCGAAATTTCATCCACCATAAAAGCCATATTGACACTTTGAAGCATTTTCTCATATTTTGAAAGTTTTCCCTAATGCCAGTTTTGAAAATGAGTCAGATTTCACGGCAAAAACCTCTTCGAGCGAGTTCTAACCAATAAATATGTAATTTACATGGATTCGCGAACCGTGAAATTCTGTGTTCCAAACAAGCTGCATGCATCTTGAATTCGACAAATATTCACTTCAGTGTTGTTTGCAGGTGGATTACAGCACTTTCATCTACCATAAAAGGCTTACTGACACTTTGAATACTTTTCTCAGATTTCACAGGTTAGTTTTAACGCCAGTTTTGAAAATGAGGCAGATTTGGTCTAAAAATGCTCCTGGAGCGAGTTGTACCCAAAAGATATGTAATTTACCTAGTTTCACTCACCGTGACATTCCGTGTTCTGAACAATTTATATGCATCATGGATTCAACAAACATAATTTAATGAGTTGTGAACACGTGTATTACCGAACTTTCATCCACCTTACAATGCATATTTATACATAGAAATTTATATAGTGATTTAGTAGATTTCCACTTATGTAAGTATTTAATATAATGCAGTTTACACAGAAAAACCTTCTTGGAGAGAGTTCTACTCAATAGACATGCAATTAACATAGAACCCGTCATCGTGAAATTCCGTGTTCCGAAAAACCTACATGCATCACGGATTAGACAAATATTCACTACAGAGTTGTTAGCATAAGGATTCCCGAAATTTCATCCACCATAAAAGCCATATTGACACTCTGATACATTTTCTCATATTTTGAAACTTTTTCCTAATGCCAGGTTTGAAAATGAGGCATATTCGCAGAAAAATTCTCTTGGAGCGAGTACTTCCCAATAGAAATGTAATTTACATAGTTTCCCTCACAGTGACATTCCAATTTCTGAACACGCTTCATGCATCATAGTTTCAACAAACTTTCTCGAATGAGTTGTGAACATGTAGATTACAGAACTTTCATCCACCATACATGGCATATTTACACCTAGAAACATTAATTCTGAATTTGAAGCTTTTTCCTGATGCCAGTTTCGAAAATCAGGCCGTTTTCTCAGAAAAAATTTTTGGAGCGAGATCTACCCAATAGATGTGTAATTTACATAGATTCCATCGCCGGGAATTTCCGTGATACGATCACGCTACATGCATAACTCTTTCTACAAATATTCACCACAGATTTGTTTGCATCTGGTTTTACGATCTTCCATCACAATACAAGGCATATTGAAACTGAAGCATTTTCTCTGATTTTGCAGGGATTTTCAAATGTCAGTTTTGAAAAAGAGGCAGATCTCGCAGAAAAATCTCTTGGAGCGTGTTCTACACAAGGGACATGAATTTCACATTGATTCGCTCACCGTGATATTCTGTGTTCCGAACACGCTTCATGTATCTCGGATTCGACAAATACTCACTCCAGAGTTGTTTGCATGCGGATTACCGATCTTTCATCCACCATACAATCCTATTTACACCTAGAAACATTTACTCTGAGTTCGCAGCTTGGTCCTAATAGCAGTTTCGAAAATCAGGCAGTTTTCAAAGGAAAAAAATTTGGAGCATGTTCTACTCAATAGATATGTAAATTATATATATTCTCCTGCTGTGAAATTACGTGTATCGAACACGCTACATGCAGAAAGGTTTCGACAAAAATACACTACAGAGTTGTTTGCATGTGGATTACAGGACTTTCATCACAATACAAGGCATATTGATGCTTAGAAGCATTTTCTCTGATTTCACAGAATTTTCCAAATGCCAGTTTCGAAAATGAGGCAGATTTCACGGCAAAAACTTCTTGGAGCACGTTCTAACCAATAGACTTGTAATTTATATGGATTCGCTCACCGTGGAATTCCGTGTTCCCAACATGCTTCATGTATCTCGGATTCGAAAAATATTCACTACAGAGTGGTTAGCATGTGGATTAATGTACTTTCTTTCACCACACACGGCTTACTGACACTTTGAAGAGTTTTCTCAGATTTCACAGCTTAGATTTAACGCCAGGATTGAAAATGAGGCAGATTTGGCAGAAAAATGCTCTTGGAGCGAGCTGTACCCAAAACATATGTAATTTACCTAGTTTCACTCACCGTGACATTCCGTGTTCTGAACACGTTATATGCATCACGGATTCAACAAACATTCTTTAATGAGTTGTGAACACGTGTATTACCGAACTTTCATCCACCTTAACATGCATATTTATACATAGAAATTTTTATACTGATTTAGTAGATTTCTCCTAATGTTAGTTTCTAAAATCATGCAGTTTTCACAGAAAAATCCTCTTAGAACGATTTCTACCCAATAGATATGCAATTTACATAGAACCCGTCATCGTGAAATTCCTGTTCCGAACACGCTTCATGGATCTCGGATTCGACAAATATTCACTACTGAGTTGTTAGCATAAGGATTACCGAACTTTCATCCACCATAAAAGCCATATATACTCTTTGAAGCATTTTCTCTGATTTTGCAGAGATTTTCAATTGCCAGTTTTGAAAATGAGGTAGATTTCGCAGAAAAATCTCTTAGATCCAGTTCTACCCAAGAGACATATATTTTACATAGATTCGCTCACCGTGATATTCTGTGTTCCAAACACGCTTCATGTATCTCGGATTCGACAAATATTCACTACAGTGTAGGCTGCATGCAGGATTACCGAATTTTCATCCACCATACAAGTCATATTTACACCTAGAAACATTTACTCTATGTTTCGCAGCTTTGTCCTAATAGCAGTTTCGAAAATCAGGCTCTTTTCAAAGGAAAAAACTTTTGGAGCATGTCCCACTCAATAGATATGTAAATTACATATATTCTCCTGCTGTGAAATTATGTGTATCGAACACGCTACATGCAGAAAGGATTCGAGAAAAATACACTACAGAGTTGTTTGCATGTGGATTACAGGACTTTCAACACAATACATGGCATATTTACTCATAGAAACATTAATTCTGAATTTGCAGCTTTTTCCTAATGCCATTTTCGAAAATCAGGCCGTTTTATCAGAAAAACTTTTTGGAGCGAGTTCTACCCAATAGATGTGTAATTTATATAGATACCATCGCCGGGATTTTCCGTGATACTGAATCACGCTACATGCATAACGCTTTCTACAAATATTCAACACAGATTTGTTTGCATGTGGTTTTACGCACTTCCATCAGAATAAAAAGCATATTGACACTTTGGAGCAATTTCTCTGATTTTGCAGATAATTTCAATTGCCGGTATCAAAAATGAGGCAGATTTCACAGTAAAATCTCTTGGAGTGAGTTCTACCCAAGAGATGTATTTCACATAGATTCCGCTCACTGTAATATTCTGTGATCCAATAACGCTTCATGTATCTCGGATTCGACAAATATTCACTACAGAGTTGGTTGCATGCAGATTACCGAATTTTCATCCACTATACAAGTCATATTTACACTTAGAATAATTTACTCTTAGTTCGCAGCTTTGTCCTAATAGCAGTTTCGAAAATCAGGCAGTTTTCAAAGGAAAAAAATGTTGAAGCATTTTCTACTCAATAGATATGTAAATTACATAGATTCTCCCGCTGTGAATTTACGTGTATCCAACACACAACATGCAGAAAAGTTTCGACAAAAATACACTACATGGTTGTTTGCATGAGGATTACAGGACTTTCACAACAATACAAGGCATATTGATGCTTAGAAGCATTTTCTCCGATTTCACAGAGCTTTCCAAACGTCAGTCTTGAAAATGAGGCAGATTTCACGGCAAAAAATTCTTGGAGCACGTTCTAACCAGTAGACTTGTAATTTACATGGATTCGCTAACCGTGAAATTCCGTGTTCCAAACACGCTTCATGTATCTCGGATTCGAAAAATATTCACTACAGAGTTGTTAGCAAGTGGATAACAGCACTTTCATCTACCATAAAAGGCTTACTGACACTTTGAATACTTTTCTCAGATTTCACAGGTTAGTTTTAACGCCAGTTTTGAAAATGAGGCAGATTTGGTCTAAAAGTGCTCCTGGAGCGAGTTGTACCCAAAAGATATGTAATTTACCTAGTTTCACTCACCGGGACATTCCGTCTTCTGAACACTTTATATGCATCATGGATTCAACAAACATAATTTAATGAGTTGTGAACACGTGTATTACCGAACTTTCATCCACCTTACAATGCATATTTATACATAGAAATTTATATACTGATTTAGTAGATTTCCCGTAATGTTAGTTTTTAATATAATGCAGTTTATACAGAAAAATCCTCTTGGAGAGAGTTCTACTCAATAGACATGCAATTAACATACAACCCGTCATCGTGAAATTCCGTGTTCCGAAAAACCTACATGCATCACGGATTCGACAAATATTCACTACAGAGTTGTTAGCATAAGGATTCCCGAAATTTCATCCACCATAAAAGCCATATTGACACTCTGAAACATTTTCTCGTATTTCGAAACTTTTTCCTAATGCCAGGTTTGAAAATGAGGCATATTTGCAGAAAAATTCTCGTGGAGCGAGTACTTCCCAATAGAAATGTAATTTACAGTTTCCCTCACAGTGACATTCCAATTTCTGAACACGCTTCATGCATCATGGTTTCAACAAACTTTCTCGAATGAGTTGTGAACATGTAGATTACAGAACTTTCATCCACCATACATGGCATATTTACACCTAGAAACATTAATTCTGAATTTGCAGCTTTTTCCTAATGCCAGTTTTGAAAATCCAGCCGTTTTTTCAGAAAAAATTGTTGGAGCGAGATCTACCCAATAGATGTGTAATTTACATAGATTCCATCGCCGGGAATTTCCGTGATACGATCACGCTACATGCATAATGCTTTCTACAAATATTCACCACAGATTTGTTTGCATCTGGTTTCACGATCTTCCATCACAATACAAGGCATATTGAAACTGAAGCATTTTCTCTGATTTAGCCGGGAATTTCAAATGTCAGTTTCGAAAATGAGGCAGATTTCGCAGAAAAATCTCTTGGAGTGAGTTCTTCCCAAGAGATGTATTTACATAGATTCGCTCACTGTAATATTCTGTGATCCAAAAACGCTTCATGTATCTCGGATTCGACAAATATTCACTACAGAGTTGGTTGCATGCAGATTACCGAATTTTCATCCACTATACAAGTCATATTTACACTTAGAATAATTTACTCTTAGTTCGCAGCTTTGTCCTAATAGCAGTTTCGAAAATCAGGCAGTTTTCAAAGGAAAAAAATGTTGAAGCATTTTCTACTCAATAGATATGTAAATTACATAGATTCTCCCGCTGTGAATTTACGTGTATCCAACACACAACATGCAGAAAGGTTTCGACAAAAATACACTACATGGTTGTTTGCATGAGGATTACAGGACTTTCACAACAATACAAGGCATATTGATGCTTAGAAGCATTTTCTCCGATTTCACAGAGCTTTCCAAACGTCAGTCTTGAAAATGAGGCAGATTTCACGGCAAAAAATTCTTGGAGCACGTTCTAACCAGTAGACTTGTAATTTACATGGATTCGCTAACCGTGAAATTCCGTGTTCCAAACACGCTTCATGTATCTCGGATTCGAAAAATATTCACTACAGAGTTGTTAGCAAGTGGATAACAGCACTTTCATCTACCATAAAAGGCTTACTGACACTTTGAATACTTTTCTCAGATTTCACAGGTTAGTTTTAACGCCAGTTTTGAAAATGAGGCAGATTTGGTCTAAAAGTGCTCCTGGAGCGAGTTGTACCCAAAGATATGTAATTTACCTAGTTTCACTCACCGGGACATTCCGTCTTCTGAACACTTTATATGCATCATGGATTCAACAAACATAATTTAATGAGTTGTGAACACGTGTATTACCGAACTTTCATCCACCTTACAATGCATATTTATACATAGAAATTTATATACTGATTTAGTAGATTTCCCGTAATGTTAGTTTTTAATATAATGCAGTTTATACAGAAAAATCCTCTTGGAGAGAGTTCTACTCAATAGACATGCAATTAACATACAACCCGTCATCGTGAAATTCCGTGTTCCGAAAAACCTACATGCATCACGGATTCGACAAATATTCACTACAGAGTTGTTAGCATAAGGATTCCCGAAATTTCATCCACCATAAAAGCCATATTGACACTCTGAAACATTTTCTCGTATTTCGAAACTTTTTCCTAATGCCAGGTTTGAAAATGAGGCATATTTGCAGAAAAATTCTCGTGGAGCGAGTACTTCCCAATAGAAATGTAATTTACAGTTTCCCTCACAGTGACATTCCAATTTCTGAACACGCTTCATGCATCATGGTTTCAACAAACTTTCTCGAATGAGTTGTGAACATGTAGATTACAGAACTTTCATCCACCATACATGGCATATTTACACCTAGAAACATTAATTCTGAATTTGCAGCTTTTTCCTAATGCCAGTTTTGAAAATCCAGCCGTTTTTCAGAAAAAATTGTTGGAGCGAGATCTACCCAATAGATGTGTAATTTACATAGATTCCATCGCCGGGAATTTCCGTGATACGATCACGCTACATGCATAATGCTTTCTACAAATATTCACCACAGATTTGTTTGCATCTGGTTTCACGATCTTCCATCACAATACAAGGCATATTGAAACTGAAGCATTTTCTCTGATTTAGCCGGGAATTTCAAATGTCAGTTTCGAAAATGAGGCAGATTTCGCAGAAAAATCTCTTGGAGTGAGTTCTTCCCAAGAGATGTATTTTACATAGATTCGCTCACTGTAATATTCTGTGATCCAAAAACGCTTCATGTATCTCGGATTCGACAAATATTCACTACAGAGTTGGTTGCATGCAGATTACCGAATTTTCATCCACTATACAAGTCATATTTACACTTAGAATAATTTACTCTTAGTTCGCAGCTTTGTCCTAATAGCAGTTTCGAAAATCAGGCAGTTTTCAAAGGAAAAAAATGTTGAAGCATTTTCTACTCAATAGATATGTAAATTACATAGATTCTCCCGCTGTGAATTTACGTGTATCCAACACACAACATGCAGAAAAGTTTCGACAAAAATACACTACATGGTTGTTTGCATGAGGATTACAGGACTTTCACAACAATACAAGGCATATTGATGCTTAGAAGCATTTTCTCCGATTTCACAGAGCTTTCCAAACGTCAGTCTTGAAAATGAGGCAGATTTCACGGCAAAAAATTCTTGGAGCACGTTCTAACCAGTAGACTTGTAATTTACATGGATTCGCTAACCGTGAAATTCCGTGTTCCAAACACGCTTCATGTATCTCGGATTCGAAAAATATTCACTACAGAGTTGTTAGCAAGTGGATAACAGCACTTTCATCTACCATAAAAGGCTTACTGACACTTTGAATACTTTTCTCAGATTTCACAGGTTAGTTTTAACGCCAGTTTTGAAAATGAGGCAGATTTGGTCTAAAAGTGCTCCTGGAGCGAGTTGTACCCAAAAGATATGTAATTTACCTAGTTTCACTCACCGGGACATTCCGTCTTCTGAACACTTTATATGCATCATGGATTCAACAAACATAATTTAATGAGTTGTGAACACGTGTATTACCGAACTTTCATCCACCTTACAATGCATATTTATACATAGAAATTTATATACTGATTTAGTAGATTTCCCGTAATGTTAGTTTTTAATATAATGCAGTTTATACAGAAAAATCCTCTTGGAGAGAGTTCTACTCAATAGACATGCAATTAACATACAACCCGTCATCGTGAAATTCCGTGTTCCGAAAACCTACATGCATCACGGATTCGACAAATATTCACTACAGAGTTGTTAGCATAAGGATTCCCGAAATTTCATCCACCATAAAAGCCATATTGACACTCTGAAACATTTTCTCGTATTTCGAAACTTTTTCCTAATGCCAGGTTTGAAAATGAGGCATATTTGCAGAAAAATTCTCGTGGAGCGAGTACTTCCCAATAGAAATGTAATTTACAGTTTCCCTCACAGTGACATTCCAATTTCTGAACACGCTTCATGCATCATGGTTTCAACAAACTTTCTCGAATGAGTTGTGAACATGTAGATTACAGAACTTTCATCCACCATACATGGCATATTTACACCTAGAAACATTAATTCTGAATTTGCAGCTTTTTCCTAATGCCAGTTTTGAAAATCCAGCCGTTTTTTCAGAAAAAATTGTTGGAGCGAGATCTACCCAATAGATGTGTAATTTACATAGATTCCATCGCCGGGAATTTCCGTGATACGATCACGCTACATGCATAATGCTTTCTACAAATATTCACCACAGATTTGTTTGCATCTGGTTTCACGATCTTCCATCACAATACAAGGCATATTGAAACTGAAGCATTTTCTCTGATTTAGCCGGGAATTTCAAATGTCAGTTTCGAAAATGAGGCAGATTTCGCAGAAAAATCTCTTGGAGTGAGTTCTTCCCAAGAGATGTATTTTACATAGATTCGCTCACTGTAATATTCTGTGATCCAAAAACGCTTCATGTATCTCGGATTCGACAAATATTCACTACAGAGTTGGTTGCATGCAGATTACCGAATTTTCATCCACTATACAAGTCATATTTACACTTAGAATAATTTACTCTTAGTTCGCAGCTTTGTCCTAATAGCAGTTTCGAAAATCAGGCAGTTTTCAAAGGAAAAAAATGTTGAAGCATTTTCTACTCAATAGATATGTAAATTACATAGATTCTCCCGCTGTGAATTTACGTGTATCGAACACACTACATGCAGAGAGGTTTCGACAAATATACACTACAGGGTTGTTTGCATGAGGATTACAGGACTTTCACAACAATACAAGGCATATTGATGCTTAGAAGCATTTTCTCCGATTTCACAGAGCTTTCCAAAAGTCAGTCTTGAAAATGAGGCAGATTTCACGGCAAAAACTTCTTGGAGCACGTTCTAACCAGTAGACTTGTAATTTACATGGATTCGCTAACCGGAAAATTCCGTGTTCCGAACACGCTGCATACATATCGTATTAGAATAATATTCACTACAGAGTTGTTAGCAAGTGGATTACAGCACTTTCATTCACCATACAAGGCTTACTGACATTTGGAAGGATTTTCTCACATTTTGGAGGTTAGTTTTAACACCAGTTTTGAAATGAGGCAGATTTGGCAGAGAAATGCTCTTGGAGTGAGTTGTACCCAAAAGATATGTAATTTACCTAGTTTCACTCACCGTGACATTCCGTGTTCTGAACACGTTGCATGCATTACGGATTCAACAAACATGCTTTAATGAGTTGTGAACATGTGTATTACCGAACTTTAATCCACCTTACAATGCAAATATATACATAGAAAGTTCTATTCTGATTTAGATTTCTCCTAATGTCAGTTTTGAAATAATGCAGTTTACACAGAAATATCCTCTTAGAATGATTTCTACCCAATAGATATGCAATTTACATAGAACCCGTCATCGTGAAATTCCTGTTCCGAACACGCTTCATGGATCTCGGATTCGACAAATATTCACTACTGAGTTGTTAGCATAAGGATTACCGAAATTTCATCCACCATAAAAGCCATATTGACACTCTGAAACATTTTCTCATATTTCAAACTTTTTTCTAATGCCAGGTTTGAAAATGAGGCATATTCGCAGAAAAAATTCTCGTGGGAGCGAGTACTTCCCAATAGAAATTTAATTTACATAGTTTCCCTCACAGTGACATTCCAATTTCTGAACACGCTTCATGCATCATGGTTTTCAACAAACTTTCTCGAATGACTTGTGAACATGTAGATTACAGAACTTTCACCCACCATACATGGCATATTTACACCTAGAAACATTAATTCTGAATTTGCAGCTTTTTCCTAATGCCAGTTTCGAAAATCAGGCCGTTTTCTCAGAAAAAATTTTTGGAGCGAGTTCTACCCTATAGATGTGTAATTTACATAGATTCCATCGCCGGGAATTTCCGTGATACGATCACGCTACATGCATAATGCTTTCTACAAACATTCACCACAGATTGGTTTGCATTTGATTTTATGAACTTCCATCACAATACAAGGCATATAGAAATTTTGAAGCATCTTCCCTGACTTTGCAGGGATTTTCAAATTTCAGTTTCGAAAATGAGGCAGATTTCGCAGAAAAATCTCTTGGAGCGTGTTCTACACAAGGGACATGTATTTCACATTGATTCGCTCACCGTGATATTCTGTGTTCCGAACACGCTTCATGTATCTCGGATTTGACAAATATTCACTCCAGAGTTGTTTACATGCGAATTACCGATCTTTCATCCACCATACAATCATATTTACACCTAGAAACATTTACTCTGATTTCGCAGCTTTGTCCTAATAGCAGTTTCGAAAATCAGGCATTTTTCAAAGGAAAAAAACTTTTGGAGCATGTTCTGCTCAATAGATATGTAAATAATATATATTATCCTGCTGTGAAATTACGTGTATCGAACACACTACATGCAGAAATTATTCGAGAAAAATACTCTACAGAGTGTTTGCATGTGGATTACAGGACTTTCATCACAATACAAGGCATATTGATGCTTAGAAGCATTTTCTCTGATTTCACAGAATTTTCCAAACGCCAGTTTCGAAAATGAGGCAGATTTCACGGCAAAAAAATTCTTAGAGCACGTTGTAACCAATAGACTTGTAATTTACATGGATTCGCTCACCGTGAATTTCCGCGTTCCGAACACGCTACATGCATCTCGGATTCGACAAATATTCAGTACAGAGTTGGTTGCATGCGGATTACTGAATTTTCACCCACCATACTAGTCACATTTACACCTAGAAACATTTACTCTACGTTCGCTGCTTTGTCCTAATAGCAGTTTCGAAAATCAGGCAGTTGTCAAAGGAAAAAAATGTTGGAGCATGTTCTACTCAATAGATATGTAAATTACATAGATTCTCCTACTGTGAAATTACGTGTATCTAACACGCTACATGCAGAAAGTGTTCGACAAAAATACACTACAGAGTTGTTTGCATGTGGATTACAGGACTTTCATTACAATAAAAGGCATATTTATGCTTAGAAGCATTTTCTCTGATTTCACAGAGCTTTTCAAATGCCAGTTTCGAAAATGAGGCAGATTTCATGGCAAGAAACTCTTGGAGCTTTTCCTAAACAATAGAGATGTAATTTACATGGATTCACTCACCATGAAATTCCGTGTTCCGAACAAGCTACATGCATCTCGGATTCGACAAATATACACTTCACAGTTGTTAGCTGAAAGATTACCGAAATTTCATCCACCATAAAAGCCATATTGACACTTTGAAGCATTTTCTCATATTTTGAAAGTTTTCCCTAATGCCAGTTTTGAAAATGAGTCAGATTTCACGGCAAAAACCTCCTGGAGCGAGTTCTAACCAATAAATATGTAATTTACATGGATTCGCGAACCGTGAAATTCTGTGTTCCAAACAAGCTGCATGCATCTTGAATTCGACAAATATTCACTTCAGTGTTGTTTGCAGGTGGATTACAGCACTTTCATCTACCATAAATGGCTTACTGACACTTTGAATACTTTTCTCAGATTTCACAGGTTAGTTTTAACGCCAGTTTTGAAAATGAGGCAGATTTGGTCTAAAAATGCTCCTGGAGCGAGTTGTACCCAAAAGATATGTAATTTACCTAGTTTCACTCACCGTGACATTCCGTGTTCTGAACAATTTATATGCATCATGGATTCAACAAACATAATTTAATGAGTTGTGAACACGTGTATTACCGAACTTTCATCCACCTTACAATGCATATTTATACATAGAAATTTATATAGTGATTTAGTAGATTTCCACTTATGTAAGTATTTAATATAATGCAGTTTACACAGAAAAACCCTCTTGGAGAGAGTTCTACTCAATAGACATTCAATTAACATAGAACCCGTCATCGTGAAATTCCGTGTTCCGAAAAACCTACATGCATCACGGATTAGACAAATATTCACTACAGAGTTGTTAGCATAAGGATTCCCGAAATTTCATCCACCATAAAAGCCATATTGACACTCTGAAACATTTTCTCATATTTCAAACTTTTTTCTAATGCCAGGTTTGAAAATGAGGCATATTCGCAGAAAAATTCTCGTGGAGCGAGTACTTCCCAATAGAAATTTAATTTACATAGTTTCCCTCACAGTGACATTCCAATTTCTGAACACGCTTCATGCATCATGGTTTCAACAAACTTTCTCGAATGAGTTGTGAACATGTAGATTACAGAACTTTCATCCACCATACGTGGCATATTTACACCTAGAAACAGTAATTCTTAATTTGCAGCTTTTTCCTAATGCCAGTTTCGAAAATCAGGCCGTTTTCTCAGAAAAAATTTTTGGAGCGAGTTCTACCCTATAGATGTGTAAATTACATAGATTCCATCGCCGGGAATTTCCGTGATACGATCACGCTACATGCATAACGCTTTCTACAAATATTCACCACAGAATTGTTTGCATTCGATTTTATGAACTTCCGTCACAATACAAGGCATATAGAAATTTTGAAGCATCTTCACTGATTTTGCAGGGATTTTCAAATTTCAGTTTCGAAAATGAGGCAGATTTCGCAGAAAAATCTCTTGGAGCGTGTTCTACACAAGGGACATGTATTTCACATTGATTCGCCCACCGTGATATTCTGTGTTCCGAACACGCTTCATGTATCTCGGATTCGACAAATATTCACTCCAGAGTTGTTTACATGCGAATTACCGATCTTTCATCCACCATACAATCATATTTACACCTAGAAACATTTACTCTGATTTCGCAGCTTTGTCCTAATAGCAGTTTCGAAAATCAGGCATTTTTCAAAGGAAAAAGCTTTTGGAGCATGTTCTACTCAATAGATATGTAAATAATATATATTCTCCTGCTGTGAAATTACGTGTATCGAACACACTACATGCAGAAATTATTCGAGAAAAATACTCTACAGAGTTGTTTGCATGTGGATTACAGGACTTTCATCACAATACAAGGCATATTGATGCTTAGAAGCATTTTCTCTGATTTCACAGAATTTTCCAAACGCCAGTTTCGAAAATGAGGCAGATTTCACGGCAAAAAATTCTTAGAGCACGTTGTAACCAATAGACTTGTAATTTACATGGATTCGCTCACCGTGAATTTCCGCGTTCCGAACACGCTACATGCATCTCGGATTCGACAAATATTCAGTACAGAGTTGGTTGCATGCGGATTACCGAATTTTCATCCACCATACTAGTCATATTTACACCTAGAAACATTTACTCTATGTTCGCAGCTTTGTCCTAATAGCAGTTTCGAAAATCAGGCTCTTTTCAAAGGAAAAAACTTTTGGAGCATGTCCCACTCAATAGATATGTAAATTACATATATTCTCCTGCTGTGAAATTACGTGTATCGAACACGCTACATGCAGAAAGGATTCAAGAAAAATACACTACAGAGTTGTTTTGCATGTGGATTACAGGACTTTCAACACAATACATGGCATATTTACTCATAGAAACATTAATTCTGAATTTGCAGCTTTTTCCTAATGCCATTTTCGAAAATCAGGCCGTTTTATCAGAAAAAATTTTTGGAGCGAGTTCTACCCAATAGATGTGTAATTTATATAGATACCATCGCCGGGATTTTCCGTGATACGATCACGCTACATGCATAACGCTTTCTACAAATATTCAACACAGAATTGTTTGCAAGTGGTTTTACGCACTTCCATCAGAATAAAAAGCATATTGACACTTTGGAGCATTTTCTCTGATTTTGCAGATATTTTCAATGGCCTGTATCGAAAATGAGGCAGATTTCACAGTAAAATCTCTTGGAGTGAGTTCTACCCAAGAGATGTATTTTACATAGATTCGCTCACTGTAATATTCTGTGATCCAAAAACGCTTCATGTATCTCGGATTCGACAAATATTCACTACAGAGTTGGTTGCATGCAGATTACCGAATTTTCATCCACCATACTTGTCATATTTACACCTAGAAACATTTACTCTATGTTCGCAGCTTTGTCCTAATAGCAGTTTCGAAAATCAGGCAGTTTTCAAAGGAAAAAAATGTTGAAGCATTTTCTACTCAATAGATATGTAAATTACATAGATTCTCCCGCTGTGAATTTACATGTATCGAACACGCTACATGCAGACAGGTTTCGACAAAAATACACTACAGGGTTGTTTGCATGAGGATTAAAGGACTTTCACAACAATGCAAGGCATATTGATGCTTAGAAGCATTTTCTCCGATTTCACAGAGCTTTCCAAACGTCAGTCTTGAAAATGAGGCAGATTTCACGGCAAAAAATTCTTGGAGCACGTTCTAACCAGTAGACTTGTAATTTACATGGATTCGCTAACCGTGAAATTCCGTGTTCCAAACACGCTTCATATATCTCGGATTCGAAAAATATTCACTACAGAGTTGTTAGCATGTGGATAACAGCACTTTCATCTACCATAAAAGGCTTACTGACACTTTGAATACTTTTCTCAGATTTCACAGGTTAGTTTTAACGCCAGTTTTGAAAATGAGGCAGATTTGGTCTAAAAGTGCTCCTGGAGCGAGTTGTACCCAAAAGATATGTAATTTACCTAGTTTCACTCACCGGGACATTCCGTCTTCTGAACACTTTATATGCATCATGGATTCAACAAACATAATTTAATGAGTTGTGAACACGTGTATTACCGAACTTTCATCCACCTTACAATGCATATTTATACATAGAAATTTATATACTGATTTAGTACATTTCCCGTAATGTTAGTTTTTAATATAATGAAGTTTATACAGAAAAATCCTCTTGGAGAGAGTTCTACTCAATAGACATGCAATTAACATACAACCCGTCATCGTGAAATTCCATGTTCCGAAAAACCTACATGCATCACGGATTCGACAAATATTCACTACAGAGTTGTTAGCATAAGGATTCCCGAAATTTCATCCACCATAAAAGCCATATTGACACTCTGAAGCATTTTCTCGTATTTCGAAACTTTTTCCTAATGCCAGGTTTGAAAATGAGGCATATTTGCAGAAAAATTCTCGTGGAGCGAGTACTTCCCAATAGAAATGTAATTTACAGTTTCCCTCACAGTGACATTCCAATTTCTGAACACGCTTCATGCATCATGGTTTCAACAAACTTTCTCGAATGAGTTGTGAACATGTAGATTACATAACTTTCACCCACCATACATGGCATATTTACACCTAGAAACATTAATTCTGAATTTGCAGATTTTTCCTAGTGCCAGTTTTGAAAATCCAGCCGTTTTCTCAGAAAAAATTGTTGGAGCGAGATCTACCCAATAGATGTGTAATTTACATAGATTCCATCGCCGGGAATTTCCGTGATACGATCACGCTACATGCATAACGCTTTCTACAAATATTCACCACAGATTTGTTTGCATCTGGTTTCACGATCTTCCATCACAATACAAGGCATATTGAAACTGAAGCATTTTCTCTGATTTAGCCAGGAATTTCAAATGTCAGTTTCGAAAATGAGGCAGATTTCGCAGAAAAATCTCTTGGAGCGTGTTCTACACAAGGGACATGTATTTCACATTGATTCGCTCACCGTGATATTCTGTGATCCGAACACGCTTCATGTATCTCGGATTCGACAAATATTCACTACAGAGTTGGTTGCATGCAGATTACCGAATTTTCACCCACCATACAAGTCATATTTACACTTAGAATCATTTACTCTGAGTCGCAGCTTTGTCCTAATAGCATTTCGAAAATCAGGCAGGTTTCAAAGGAAAAAAATGATGAAGCATTTTTACTCTATAGATATGTAAATTACATTTACTCTCCCGCTGTGAATTTACGTGTATCGAACACGCTACATGCAGGAAGGTTTCAACAAAAATCTACAACAGGGTTGTTTGCATGTGGATTACAGGACTTTCACAACAATACAAGGCATATTGATGGTTAGAAGCATTTTCTCCTATTTCACACAGATTTCCAACGCCAGTTTCGAAAATGAGGCAGATTTCACGGCAAAAACCTCTGGAGCGTGTTCTAAAACAATAGATATATAATTTATATGGATTCGCTCACCGTGAAATTCCGTGTTCCGAACACGCTGCATACATATCGTATTAGAATAATATTCACTACAGAGTTGTTAGCAAGTGGATTACAGCACTTTCATTCACCATACAAGGCTTACTGACATTTGGAAGGATTTTCTCACATTTTGGAGGTTAGTTTTAACGCCAGTTTTGAAATGAGGCAGATTTGGCAGAGAAATGCTCTTGGAGCTGAGTTGTACCCAAAAGATATGTAATTTACCTAAGTTTCACTCACCGTGACATTCCGTGTTCTGAACACGTTGCATGCATTCACGGATTCAACAAACATGCTTTAATGAGTTGTGAACATGTGTATTACCGAACTTTAATCCACTTTACAATGCAAATATATACATAGAAAGTTCTATTCTGATTTAGAAGATTTCTCCTAATGTAGTTTTCTAAATCATGCAGTTTACACAGAAAAATCCTCTTAGAACGATTTCTACCCAATAGATATGCAATTTACATAGAACCCGTCATCGTGAAATTCCTGTTCCGAACACGCTTCATGGATCTCGGATTCGACAAATATTCACTACTGAGTTGTTAGCATAAGGATTACCGAACTTTCATCCACCATAAAAGCCATATATACTCTTTGAAGCATTTTCTCTGATTTTGCAGAGAATTTTAAATTGCCAGTTTTGAAAATGAGGTAGATTTCGCAGAAAATCTCTTTGATCCAGTTCTACCCAAGAGACATATATTTTACATAGATTCGCTCACCGTGATATTCTGTGTTCCAAACACGCTTCATGTATCTCGGATTCGACAAATATTCACTACAGTGTAGGCTGCATGCGGATTACCGAATTTTCATCCACCATACTAGTCATATTTACACCTAGAAACATTTACTCTATGTTCGCAGCTTTGTCCTAATAGCAGTTTCGAAAATCAGGCTCTTTTCAAAGGAAAAAACTTTTGGAGCATGTCCCACTCAATAGATATGTAAATTACATATATTCTCCTGCTGTGAAATTACGTGTATCGAACACGCTACATGCAGAAAAGATTCGAGAAAAATACACTACAGAGTTGTTTGCATGTGGATTACAGGACTTTCAACACAATACATGGCATATTTACTCATAGAAACATTAATTCTGAATTTGCAGCTTTTTCCTAATGCCATTTTCGAAAATCAGGCCGTTTTATCAGAAAAAATTTTTGGAGCGAGTTCTACCCAATAGATGTGTAATTTATTTAGATACCATCGCCGGGATTTTCCGTGATACGAACACGCTACATGCATAACGCTTTCTACAAATATTCAACACAGATTTGTTTGCATGTGGTTTTACGCACTTCCATCAGAATAAAAAGCATATTGACACTTTGGAGCATTTTCTCTGATTTTGCAGATATTTTCAATTGCCAGTATCGAAAATGAGGCAGATTTCACAGTAAAATCTCTTGCAGTGAGTTCTACCCAAGAGATGTATTTCACATAGATTCGCTCACTGTAATATTCTGTGATCCAAAAACGCTTCATGTATCTCAGATTCGACAAATATTCACTACAGAGATGTCTGCATGCAGATTACCGAATTTTCATCCACTATACAAGTCATATTTACACTTAGAATAGTTTACTGTTAGTTGGCAGCTTTGTCCTAATAGCAGTTTCGAAAATCAGGCAGTTTTCAAAGGAAAAAAATGTTGAAGCATTTTTCTACTCAATAGATATGTAAATTACATAGATTCTCCCGCTGTGAATTTACGTGTATCGTAACACACTACATGCAGAGATGTTTCGAAAAAATACACTACAGGGATTGTTTGCATGAGGATTACAGGACTTTCAAAACAATACAAGGCATATTGTTGCTTAGAAGCATTTTCTCTGATTTCACAGAGCTTTCCAAACGTCAGTCTTGAAAATGAGGCAGATTTCACGGCAAAAAATTCTTGGAGCACGTTCTAACCAGTAGACTTGTAATTTACATGGATTCGCTAACCGGAAAATTCCGTGTTCCGAACACGCTGCATACATATCGTATTAGAATAATATTCACTACAGAGTTGTTAGCAAGTGGATTACAGCACTTTCATTCACCATACAAGGCTTACTGACATTTGGAAGGATTTTCTCACATTTTGGAGGTTAGTTTTAACGCCAGTTTTGAAATGAGGCAGATTTGGCAGAGAAATGCTCTTGGAGTGAGTTGTACCCAAAAGATATGTAATTTACATAGTTTCACTCGCCGTGACATTCCGTGTTCTGAACACGTTGCATGCATTACGGATTCAACAAACATGCTTTAATGAGTTGTGAACATGTGTATTACCGAACTTTAATCCACTTTACAATGCAAATATATACATAGAAAGTTCTATTCTGATTTAGATTTCTCCTAATGTCAGTTTTTAAATAATGCAGTTTACACAGAAAAATCCTCTTAGAACGATTTCTACCCAATAGATATGCAATTTACATAGAACCCGTCATCGTGAAATTCCTGTTCCGAACACGCTTCATGGATCTCGGATTCGACAAATATTCACTACTGAGTTGTTAGCATAAGGATTACCGAACTTTCATCCACCATAAAAGCCATATATACTCTTTGAAGCATTTTCTCTGATTTTGCAGAGATTTTCAATTGCCAGTTTTGAAAATGAGGTAGATTTCGCAGAAAAATCTCTTTGATCCAGTTCTACCCAAGAGACATATATTTTACATAGATTCGCTCACCGTGATATTCTGTGTTCCAAACACGCTTCATGTATCTCGGATTCGACAAATATTCACTACAGTGTAGGCTGCATGCGGATTACCGAATTTTCATCCACCATACTAGTCATATTTACACCTAGAAACATTTACTCTATGTTCGCAGCTTTGTCCTAATAGCAGTTTCGAAAATCAGGCTCTTTTCAAAGGAAAAAATTTTTGGAGCATGTCCCACTCAATAGATATGTAAATTACATATATTCTCCTGCTGTGAAATTACGTGTATCGAACACGCTACATGCAGAAAGGATTCGAGAAAAATACACTACAGAGTTGTTTGCATGTGGATTACAGGACTTTCAACACAATACATGGCATATTTACTCATAGAAACATTAATTCTGAATTTGCAGCTTTTTCCTAATGCCATTTTCGAAAATCAGGCCGTTTTATCAGAAAAAATTTTTGGAGCGAGTTCTACCCAATAGATGTGTAATTTATATAGATACCATCGCCGGGATTTTCCGTGATACGAACACGCTACATGCATAACGCTTTCTACAAATATTCAACACAGATTTGTTTGCATGTGGTTTTACGCACTTCCATCAGAATAAAAAGCATATTGACACTTTGGAGCATTTTCTCTGATTTTGCAGATATTTTCAATTGCCAGTATCGAAAATGAGGCAGATTTCACAGTAAAATCTCTTGCAGTGAGTTCTACCCAAGAGATGTATTTCACATAGATTCGCTCACTGTAATATTCTGTGATCCAAAAACGCTTCATGTATCTCGGATTCGACAAATATTCACTACAGAGATGTCTGCATGCAGATTACCGAATTTTCATCCACTATACAAGTCATATTTACACTTAGAATAGTTTACTGTTAGTTGGCAGCTTTGTCCTAATAGCAGTTTCGAAAATCAGGCAGTTTTCAAAGGAAAAAAATGTTGAAGCATTTTCTACTCAATAGATATGTAAATTACATAGATTCTCCCGCTGTGAATTTACGTGTATCGTACACACTACATGCAGAGATGTTTCGAAAAAATACACTACAGGGTTGTTTGCATGAGGATTACAGGACTTTCAAAACAATACAAGGCATATTGTTGCTTAGAAGCATTTTCTCTGATTTCACAGAGCTTTCCAAACGTCAGTCTTGAAAATGAGGCAGATTTCACGGCAAAAAATTCTTGGAGCACGTTCTAACCAGTAGACTTGTAATTTACATGGATTCGCTAACCGGAAAATTCCGTGTTCCGAACACGCTGCATACATATCGTATTAGAATAATATTCACTACAGAGTTGTTAGCAAGTGGATTACAGCACTTTCATTCACCATACAAGGCTTACTGACATTTGGAAGGATTTTCTCACATTTTGGAGGTTAGTTTTAACGCCAGTTTTGAAATGAGGCAGATTTGGCAGAGAAATGCTCTTGGAGTGAGTTGTACCCAAAAGATATGTAATTTACATAGTTTCACTCGCCGTGACATTCCGTGTTCTGAACACGTTGCATGCATTACGGATTCAACAAACATGCTTTAATGAGTTGTGAACATGTGTATTACCGAACTTTAATCCACTTTACAATGCAAATATATACATAGAAAGTTCTATTCTGATTTAGATTTCTCCTAATGTCAGTTTTGAAATAATGCAGTTTACACAGAAAAATCCTCTTAGAACGATTTCTACCCAATAGATATGCAATTTACATAGAACCCGTCATCGTGAAATTCCTGTTCCGAACACGCTTCATGGATCTCGGATTCGACAAATATTCACTACTGAGTTGTTAGCATAAGGATTACCGAAATTTCATCCACCATAAAAGCCATATTGACACTCTGAAACATTTTCTCATATTTCAAACTTTTTCTAATGCCAGGTTTGAAAATGAGGCATATTCGCAGGAAAATTCTCGTGGAGCGAGTACTTCCCAATAGAAATTTAATTTACATAATTTCCCTCACAGTGACATTCCAATTTCTGAACACGGTTCATGCATCATGGTTTCAACAAACTTTCTCGAATGACTTGTGAACATGTAGATTACAGAACTTTCACCCACCATACATGGCATATTTACACCTAGAAACATTAATTCTGAATTTGCAGCTTTTTCCTAATGCCAGTTTCGAAAATCAGGCCGTTTTCTCAGAAAAAATTTTTGGAGCGAGTTCTACCCTATAGATGTGTAATTTACATAGATTCCATCGCCGGGAATTTCCGTGATACGATCACGCTACATGCATAACGCTTTCTACAAATATTCACCACAGAATTGTTTGCATTTGATTTTATGAACTTCCATCACAATACAAGGCATATAGAAATTTTGAAGCATTTTCCCTGATTTTGCAGGGATTTTCAAATGTCAGTTTCGAAAATGAGGCAGATTTCGCAGAAAAATCTCTTGGAGCGTGTTCTACACAAGGGACATGTATTTCACATTGATTCGCTCACTGTGATATTCTGTGATCCGAACACGCTTCATGTATCTCGGATTCGACAAATATTCACTACAGAGTTGGTTGCATGCAGATTACCGAGTTTTCATCCACCATACAAGTCATATTTACACTTAGAATCATTTACTCTGAGTTGGCAGCTTTGTCCTAATAGCATTTCGAAAATCAGGCAGGTTTCAAAGGAAAAAAATGTTGAAGCATTTTTACTCTATAGATATGTAAATTACATTTACTCTCCCGCTGTGAATTTACGTGTATCGAACACGCTACATGCAGAAAGGTTTCAACAAAAATCTACAACAGGGTTGTTTGCATGTGGATTACAGGACTTTCACAACAATACAAGGCATATTGATGGTTAGAAGCATTTTCTCCTATTTCACAGAGATTTCCAGACGCCAGTTTCGAAAATGAGGCAGATTTCACGGCAAAAACCTCTGGAGCGTGTTCTAAACAATAGATATATAATTTACATGGATTCGCTCACCGTGAAATTCCGTGTTCCGAACATGCTGCATACATATCGTATTAGAGTAGTATTCACTACAGAGTTGTTAGCAAGTGGATTACAGCACTTTCATTCACCATACAAGGCTTACTGACATTTGGAAGGATTTTCTCACATTTTGGAGGTTAGTTTTAACGCCAGTTTTGAAATGAGTCAGATTTGGCAGAGAAATGCTCTTGGAGTGAGTTGTAACCAAAAGATATGTAATTTACCTAGCTTCACTCGCCGTGACATTCCATGTTCTGAACACGTTGCATGCATTATGGATTCAACAAACATGCTTTAATGAGTTGTGAACATGTGTATTACCGAACTTTAATCCACCTTACAATGCAAATATATACATAGAAATTTCTATTCAGATTTAGAAGATTTCCCCTAATGTCAGTTTTTAAATAATGCAGTTTACACAGAAAAATCCTCTTGGATCGAGTTCTACCCAATAGACATGCAATTTACATAGAACCCGTCATCGTGAAATTCCGTGTTCCGAAAAACCTACATGCATCACGGATTCGACAAATATTCACTACAGAGTTGTTAGCATAATGATTACCGAAATTTCATCCATCATAAAAGCCATATTGACACTTTGAAACATTTTCTCATATTTTGAAACATTTTCCTAATGCCAGGTTTGAAAATGAGGCATATTCGCAGAAAAATTCTCGTGGAGCGAGTACTTCCCAATAGAAATATAATTTACATAGTTTCCCTCACAGTGACATTCCAATTTCTGAACATGCTTCATGCATCATGGTTTCAACAAACTTTCTCGAATGAGTTGTAAACATGTAGATTACAGAACTTTCATCCACCATACATGGCATATTTACACCTAGAAACATTAATTCTGAATTTGCAGCTTTTTCCTAATGCCAGTTTCGAAAATCAGGCTGTTTTCTCAGAAAAAATTTTTGGAGCGAGATCTACCCAATAGATGTGTAATTTACATAGATTCCATCGCCGGGAATTTCCGTGATACGATCACGCTACATGCATAATGCTTTCTACAAATATTCACCACAGATTTGTTTGCATGTGGTTTTACGAACGTCCATCACAATACAAGGCATATTGAAACTTTGAAGCATTTTCTCTGATTTTTGCAGGGATTTTCAAATGTCAGTTTCGAAAATGAGGCAGATTTCGCAGAAAAATCTCTTGGGGCGTGTTCTACACAAGGGACATGTATTTTATATTGATTCGTTCACCGTGATATTCTGTGTTCCGAACACGCTTCATGTATCTCGGATTCGACAAATACTCACTCCAGAGTTGTTTGCATGCGGATTACCGATCTTTCATCCAACATACAATCCTATTTACACCTAGAAACATTTACTCTATGTTCTCAGCTTTGTCCTAATAGCAGTTTCGAAAATCAGGCTCTTTTCAAAGGAAAAAAATTTGGAGCATGTCCCACTCAATAGATATGTTAATTAAATATATTCTCCTGCTGTGAAATTACGTGTATCGAACACGCTACATGCAGAATGGTTTCGACAAAAATACACTACAGAGTTGTTTGCATGTGGATTACAGGAATTTCATCACAATACAAGGCATATTGATGCTTAGAAGCATTTTCTCCGATTTCACAGAGCTTTCCAAACGTCAGTCTTGAAAATGAGGCAGATTTCACGGCAAAAAATTCTTGGAGCACGTTCTAACCAGTAGACTTGTAATTTACATGGATTCGCTAACCGTGAAATTCCGTGTTCCAAACACGCTTCATGTATCTCGGATTCGAAAAATATTCACTACAGAGTTGTTAGCAAGTGGATAACAGCACTTTCATCTACCATAAAAGGTTTACTGACACTTTGAATACTTTTCTCAGATTTCACAGGTTAGTTTTAACGCCAGTTTTGAAAATGAGGCAGATTTGGTCTAAAAGTGCTCCTGGAGCGAGTTGTACCCAAAAGATATGTAATTTACCTAGTTTCACTCACCGGGACATTCCGTCTTCTGAACACTTTATATGCATCATGGATTCAACAAACATAATTTAATGAGTTGTGAACACGTGTATTACCGAACTTCATCCACCTTACAATGCATATTTATACATAGAAATTTATATACTGATTTAGTAGATTTCCCCTAATGTTAGTTTTTAATATAATGCAGTTTATACAGAAAAATCCTCTTGGAGAGAGTTCTACTCAATAGACATGCAATTAACATACAACCCGTCATCGTGAAATTCCGTGTTCCGAAAAACCTACATGCATCACGGATTCGACAAATATTCACTACAGAGTTGTTAGCATAATGATTACCGAAATTTCATCCATCATAATAGCCATATTGACACTTTGAAACATTTTCTCATATTTTGAAACACTTTCCTAATGCCAGGTTTGAAAATGAGGCATATTCGCAGAAAAATTCTCGTGGAGCGAGTACTTCCCAATAGAAATATAATTTACATAGTTTCCCTCACAGTGACATTCCAATTTCTGAACATGCTTCATGCATCATGGTTTCAACAAACTTTCTCGAATGAGTTGTAAACATGTAGATTACAGAACTTTCATCCACCATACATGGCATATTTACACCTAGAAACATTAATTCTGAATTTGCAGCTTTTTCCTAATGCCAGTTTCGAAAATCAGGCTGTTTTCTCAGAAAAAATTTTTGGAGCGAGATCTACCCAATAGATATGTAATTTACATAGATTCCATCGCCGGGAATTTCGTGATACGATCACGCTACATGCATAATGCTTTCTACAAATATTCACCACAGATTTGTTTGCATCTGGTTTCACGATCTTCCATCACATTACAAGGCATATTGAAACTGAAGCATTTTCTCTGATTTTGCCGGGAATTTCAAATGTCAGTTTCGAAAATGAGGCAGATTTCGCAGAAAAAACTCTTGGAGCGTGTTCTACACAAGGGACATGTATTTCACATTGATTCGCTCACCGTGATATTCTGTGATTCGAACACGCTTCATGTATCTCGGATTCGACAAATATTCACTACAGAGTTGGTTGCATGCAGATTACCGAATTTTCATCCACCATACAAGTCATATTTACACTTAGAATCATTTACTCTGAGTTCGCAGCTTTGTCCTAATAGCAGTTTCGAAAATCAGGCAGGTTTCAAAGGAAAAAAATGTTGAAGCATTTTTACTCTATAGATATGTAAATTACATTTACTCTCCCGCTGTGAATTTACGTGTATCGAACACGCTACATGCAGAAAGGTTTCAACAAAAATCTACAACAGGGTTGTTTGCATGTGGATTACAGGACTTTCACAACAATACAAGGCATATTGATGGTTAGAAGCATTTTCTCCTATTTCACAGAGATTTCCAGACGCCAGTTTCGAAAATGAGGCAGATTTCACGGCAAAAACCTCTGGAGCGTGTTCTAAACAATAGATATATAATTTACATGGATTCGCTCACCGTGAAATTCCGTGTTCCGAAAACGCTGCGTACATATCGTATTAGAATAATATTCACTACAGAGTTGTTAGCAAGTGGATTACAGCACTTTCATTCACCATACAAGGCTTACTGACATTTGGAAGGATTTTCTCACATTTTGGAGGTTAGTTTTAACGCCAGTTTTGAAATGAGGCAGATTTGGCAGAGAAATGCTCTTGGAGTGAGTTGTACCCAAAAGATATGTAATTTACCTAGTTTCACTCGCCGTGACATTCCGTGTTCTGAACACGTTGCATGCATTACGGATTCAACAAACATGCTTTAATGAGTTGTGAACATGTGTATTACCGAACTTTAATCCACCTTACAATGCAAATATATACATAGAAAGTTCTATTCTGATTTAGAAGATTTCTCCTAATGTCAGTTTTTAAATAATGCAGTTTACACAGAAAAATCCTCTTAGAACGATTTCTACCCAATAGATATGCAATTTACATAGAACCCGTCATCGTGAAATTCCTGTTCCGAACACGCTTCATGGATCTCGGATTCGACAAATATTCACTACTGAGTTGTTAGCATAAGGATTACCGAACTTTCATTCACCATAAAAGCCATATATACTCTTTGAAGCATTTCTCTGATTTTGCAGAGATTTTCAATTGCCAGTTTTGAAAATGAGGTAGATTTCGCAGAAAAATCTCTTTGATCCAGTTCTACCCAAGAGACATATATTTTACATAGATTCGCTCACCGTGATATTCTGTGTTCCAAACACGCTTCATGTATCTCGGATTCGACAAATATTCACTACAGTGTAGGCTGCATGCGGATTACCGAATTTTCATCCACCATACTAGTCATATTTACACCTAGAAACATTTACTCTATGTTCGCAGCTTTGTCCTAATAGCAGTTTCGAAAATCAGGCTCTTTTCAAAGGAAAAAATTTTTGGAGCATGTCCCACTCAATAGATATGTAAATTACATATATTCTCCTGCTGTGAAATTACGTGTATCGAACACGCTACATGCAGAAAGGATTCGAGAAAAATACACTACAGAGTTGTTTGCATGTGGATTACAGGACTTTCAACACAATACATGGCATATTTACTCATAGAAACATTAATTCTGAATTTGCAGCTTTTTCCTAATGCCATTTTCGAAAATCAGGCCGTTTTATCAGAAAAAATTTTTGGAGCGAGTTCTACCCAATAGATGTGTAATTTATATAGATACCATCGCCGGGATTTTCCGTGATACGAACACACTACATGCATAACGCTTTCTACAAATATTCAACACAGATTTGTTTGCATGTGGTTTTACGCACTTCCATCAGAATAAAAAGCATATTGACACTTTGGAGCATTTTCTCTGATTTTGCAGATATTTTCATTTGCCATTATCGAAAATGAGGCAGATTTCACAGTAAAATCTCTTGCAGTGAGTTCTACCCAAGAGATGTATTTCACATAGATTCGCTCACCGTGATATTCTGTGTTCCGAACACGCTTCATGTATCTCGGATTCGACAAATATTCACTACAGAGTTGGTTGCATGCAGATTACCGAATTTTCATCCACCATACAAGTCATACTTACACTTAGAATCATTTACTCTGAGTTCACAGCTTTGTCCTAATAGCAGTTTCAAAAATCATTCAGGTTTCAAAGGAAAAAAATTTTGGAGCATTTTTACTCAGTAGATATGTAAATTACATTTACTCTCCCGCTGTGAATTTACGAGAATCGAACACGCTACATGCAGAAAGCTTTCGAGAAAAATCTACAACAGGGTTGTTTGCATGTGGATTACAGGTCTTTCACAACAATACAAGGCATATTGATGGTTAGAAGCATTTTCTCCTATTTCACAGAGCTTTCCAAACGCCAGTTTCGAAAATGAGGCAGATTTCACGGCAAAAACCTCTGGAGCGTGTTCTAAACAATAGACATATAATTTACATGGATTCGCTCACCGTGAAATTCCGTGTTCCGAACACGCTGCATACATATCGTATTAGAATAATATTCACTACAGAGTTGTTAGCAAGTGGATTACAGCACTTTCATTCACCATACAAGGCTTATTGACATTTGGAAGGATTTTCTCACATTTTGGAGGTGAGTTTTAACGCCAGTTTTGAAATGAGGCAGATTTCACGGCAAAAAATTCATGGAGCACGTTGTAACCAATAGACTTGTAGTTTACATGGATTCGCTCACCGTGACATTCCGTGTTCTGAACACGTTGCATGCATTACGGATTCAACAAACATGCTTTAATGAGTTGTGAATATGTGTATTAGCAAACTTTAATCCACCTTACAATGCAAATATATACATAGAAAGTTCTATTCTGATTTAGAAGTTTTCTCCTAATGTCAGTTTTGAAATAATGCAGTTTACACAGAAAATCCTCTTGGAGCGAGTTTCTACCCAATAGACATGCAATTTACATAGAACCAGTCATCGTGAAATTCCGTGTTTCCGAAAAACCTACATGCATCACGGATTCAACAAATATTCACTACAGAGTTGTTAGCATAAGAATTACCGAAATTTCATCCACTATAAAAGCCATAATGACACTTTGAAACATTTTCTCATATTTCAAAACTTTTTCCTAATGCCAGGTTTGAAAATGAGGCATATTCGCAGAAAAATTCTCGTGGAGAGAGTACTTCCCAATAGAAATGTAACTTACATAGTTTCCCTCACAGTGACATTCCAATTTCTGAACACGCTTCATGCATCATGGTTTCAACAAACTTTCTCGAATGAGTTGTGAACATGTAGATTACAGAACTTTCACCCACCATACATGGCATATTTACACCTAGAAACATTAATTCTGAATTTGCAGCTTTTTCCTAATGCCAGTTTCGAAAATCAGGCCGTTTTCTCAGAAAAATTTTTGGAGCGATTTCTACCCAATAGATGTGTAATTTATATAGATACCATCGCCGGGAATTTCCGAGATACGATCACGCTACATGCATAACGCTTTCTACAAATATTCACCACAGATTTGTTTGCATCTGGATTTATGAACTTCCATCACAATAAAAGGCATATAGAAATTTTGAAGCATTTCCTCTGATTTTGCAGCGATTTTCAAATGTCAGTTTCGAAAATGAGGCAGATTTCGCAGAAAAATCTCTTGGAGCGTGTTTCTACACAAGGGACATGTATTTTACATTGATTCGCTCACCGTGATATTCTGTGTTCCGAACATGCTTCATGTATCTCGGATTCGACAAATATTCACTCCAGAGTTATTTGCATGCGAATTACAGATCTTTCATCCACCATACAATCATATTTACACCTAGAAACATTTACTCTGATTTCGCAGCTTTGTCCTAATAGCAGTTTCGAAAATCAGGCATTTTTCATAGGAAAAAACTTTTGGAGTATGTTCTACTCAATAGATATGTAAATAATATATATTCTCCTGCTGTGAAATTACGTGTATCGAACACACTACATGCAGAAAGTTTTCGAGAAAAATTATCTACAGAGTTGTTTGCATGTGGATTATAGGACTTTCATCACAATACAAGGCATATTGATGCTTAGAAGCATTTTCTCTGATTTCAACAGGATTTTCCAAACGCCAGTTTTGAAAATGAGGCAGATTTCACGGCAAAAAATTCATGGAGCACGTTGTAACCATAGACCTTGTAATTTACATGGATTCGCTCACCGTGAATTCCGCATTCCGAACACGCTACATGCATCTCAGATTCGAAAAATATTCACTACAGAGTTGGTTGCATGCGGATTACCGAATTTTCATCCACCATACTTGTGATATTTACACCTAGAAATATTTACTCTATGTTCGCAGCTTTGTCCTAATAGCAGTTTCAAAAATCAGGCAGTTTTCAAAGGAAAAAAATGTTGGAGCATTTTCTACTCAATAGATATGTAAATTACATAGATTCTCCTACTGTGAAATTACGTGTATCGAACACGCTACATGCAGAAATGTTCGACAAAATACACTACAGAGTTATTTACATGTGGATTGCAGGACTTTCATCACAATACAAGGCATATTTTACGCTTAGAAGCATTTTCTCTGATTTCACAGAGCTTTCCAAATGCCAGTTTCGAAAATGAGGCAGATTTCATGGCAAAAATCTCTTGGAGCTTTTCCTAAACAATAGACATGTAATTTACAAGGATTCGCTCACCTTGAAATTCCGTGTTCCGAACACACTACATGCGTGTCAGATTCGAAAATATACACTTCACAGTTGTTAGCTTAAAGATTACCGAAATTTCAACCACCCATAAAAGCCATATTTACACTTTGAAGCATTTTCTCATATTTTGAAAGTTTTTCCTAATGCCAGTTTTGAAAATGAGTCAGATTTCACGGCAAAAACCTCTTGGAGCGGGTTCTAACCAATAAACATTTAATTTACATGGATTCGCTAACCGTGAAATTCCGTGTTCCAAACACGCTTCATGTATTTCGGATTCGAAAAATATTCACTACAGAGTTGTTAGCAAGTGGATAAGAGCACTTTCATCTACCATAAAAGGCTTACTGACACTTTGAATACTTTTCTCAGATTTCACAGTTTAGTTTTAACGCCAGTTTTGAAAATGAGGCAGATTTGGTCTAAAAATGCTCCTGGAGCGAGTTGTACCCGAAAGATATGTAATTTACCTAGTTTCACTCACCGTGACATTCCGTGTTCTGAACACTTTATATGCATCATGGATTCAACAAACATAATTTAATGAGTTGTGAACACGTGTATTAGTGAACTTTCATCCACCTTACAATGCATATTTATACATAGAAATTTATATACTGATTTAGTAGATTTCCCCTAATGTTAGTTTTTAATATAATGCAGTTTACACAGAAAAACCCTCTTGGAGGAGAGTTCTACTCAATAGACATGCAATTAACATAGAACCCGTCACTCGTGAAATTCCGTGTTCCGAAAAACCTACATGCATCACGGATTCGACAAATATCACTACAGAGTTGTTAGCATAAGTATTCCCGAAATTTCATCCACCGTAAAAGCCATATTGACACTTTGAAACATTTTCTCATATTTCGAAACTTTTTCCTAATGCCAGGTTTGAAAATGAGGCATATTCGCAGAAAAATTCTCGTGGAGCGAGTACCTCCCAATAGAAATGTAATTTACATAGTTTCCCTCACAGTGACATTCCAATTTCTGAACACGCTTCATGCATCATGGTTTCAACAAACTTTCTCGAATGGTTATAAACATGTAGATTACAGAACTTTCACCAACCATACATGGCATATTTACACCTAGAAACATTAATTCTGAATTTGCAGCTTTTCCTAATGCCAGTTTTGAAAATCCGGCCGTTTTCTCAGAAAAATTTTTGGAGCGAGTTCTACCCTATAGATGTGTAATTTACATAGATTCCATCGCCGGGAATTTCCGTGATATGATCACGCTACATGCATAACACTTTCTACAAATATTCACCACAGATTTGTTTGCATCTGATTTTAAGATCTTCCATCACAATACAAGGCATATTGAAACTTTGTAGCATTTTCTCTGATTTTGCAGGGATTTTCAAATGTCAGTTTCGAAAATGAGGCAGATTTCGCAGAAAAAACTCTTGGAGCGTGTTCTACACAAGGGACATGTATTTTACATTGATTCGCTCACCGTGATATTCTGTGTTCCGAACACGCTTCATGTATCTCGGATTCGACAAATATTCACTACAGAGTTGGTTGCATGCAGATTACCGAATTTTCATCCACCATACAAGTCATACTTACACTTAGAATCATTTACTCTGAGTTCGCAGCTTTGTCCTAATAGCAGTTTCAAAAATCATTCAGGTTTCAAAGGAAAAAATTTTGAAGCATTTTTACTCAGTAGATATGTAAATTACATTTACTCTCCCGCTGTGAATTTACGTGAATCGAACACGCTACATGCAGAAAGCTTTCGAGAAAAATCTACAACAGGGTTGTTTGCATGTGGATTACAGGTCTTTCACAACAACACAAGGCATATTGATGGTTAGAAGCATTTTCTCCTATTTCACAGAGCTTTCCAAACGCCAGTTTCCAAAATGAGGCAGATTTCACGGCAAAAACCTCTGGAGCGTGTTCTAAACAATAGACACATAATTTACATGGATTCGCTCACCGTGAAATTCCTGTTCCGAACACGCTTCATGTATCTCGGATTCGACAAATATTCACTACTGAGTTGTTAGCATAAGGATTACCGAACTTTCAT
>NC_045715.1:235099-247192 GCF_009834535.1 Camelus ferus
ACAGCGGGGGAATCTATGTAATTTACGTATCTATTGGGTAGAACACGGTCCAACAATTTTATCCTTTGAAAACTGCCTGATTTTCGAAACTGCTATTCGGAAAATGCTGCGAAGTCAGAGTTAATGTTTCTAGGTGTAAATATGCCTTGTATGGTGGATGAAAGTTCGGTAATACACATGTACACAACTCATTAAACATGTTTGTGAAATCCGTGATGTAAGTAGCGTGTTCGGAACACGGACTCTCATGGTGTGGGTAAACTATGTAAATTACATATCTATTGGTTAGAACCCACTCCAGGAGCATTTTATAGAAAAATCTGACTCAGTTTCGAAACTGGTGTTATGAAAATGCTGCGACAACTGAGTAAATGCTTTAAGGTGACAATGTCTTCAATGGTTAATTAAAGATGTGTAATTCACATGCTAACCACTCAGCAGTGAATATTTGTTGAATCCGTGGTGCATGTACCGTTTTCGGTAACACGGAATGTTACGGTGACGGTATCTATGAAAATGAGATATCTATTGGATAGAACATGCACCAAGAGCATTTTTCTGCGGAAACTGCTTGATTTTCGAAACTGATGTTAGGAAAATCTGACTAAATGTTTCTAGGTGAAAATATGCCTTGTATGGTGGATGAAAGTTCTGTAATCCACATGCTCACACTCATTAAAGAATGTTTGTCAAATCTGTGATGCATGTGACACGTTCAGAACACGGAATGTCACGGTGAGTGAAACTATTTAAATTACATATCTTTTGGGTAGAACTCACTCCAAGAGTATTTTTCTGTGAAATCTGCCTCATTTTCAAAAGTGGCGTGAGGAAAAACCTGAAAAATCTGAGAAAATGCTTCTAAGTGTCAATATGCCTTGAATGGGGAATGAAAGTCCGTCAACCCACATGTTATAAACTAAGAAGTGAATAATTTTCGAATCCGTGATTTACTTAGCGTATTCGAAACATGGAATTTCACGGGTATGAAACTATGTAAATTACAATTCTATTGGGTAGAACAAGCTTGAATAGAATTTTTCTGCGAAAATTGTATGATTTTCGAATTTGAATTTTGGATAAAGTTTTGAAATGAGAGTAAATATATTTAGGTGTAAATATGCCTTTATGGTGGATGAAATTTTGTTAATCCACATTTTCACAACATATTAAAGAATCTTTGTCTGATCCGTGATGCATGTAGCATTTTTGGAACACAGAAATTCATGGAGAGTGAATCAATGTATATTACATTTCTATTGGGTAGAACTCGCTGCAAGGGAATTTTTCTGCGAAAACTGCATCATTTTTGAAACTGGCAATTGGAAAACGCTGCAAAATCTGAGAAAATACTTCTATCTGTCAATATTCATGGTATTGTGATTAAAGATCGGTATTCCTCATGCTAACAAATCTGTAGTGAATATATTTCGAATCCGTAATGCATGTAGCATGTTTGGAACACCGAATTGCACGGCGAGGAAATTTATGTAATTTACATTTCCCTAGGTTAGAAATCGCTCCAAGAGGCTTTTCCTGAGTTAACAGTCTGATTTTCGAAACTGGCGTTAGTAATAAGCTGCGAACTCAGATTAATAGATTCTCGGTGTAAATATGCCTTGTATTGTGGATGAAAGTTCGGGTATACGCGTGCTAACATCTCTGTAGTGAATATTTGTCGAATCCGAGATACATGAAGCGTGTTCGGAACACAGAATATCACGGTGAGCGAATCTATGTAAAATACATGTCTCTTGGGTAGAACTCACTTCAAGAGATTTTTCTGAGAAATCAGCCTCATTTTCGAAACTGGTGTTTGAAAATCTGCAAAATCAGAGAAAATGCTTCAAAGTGTCAATATGCCATGTATTGTGATGGAAGTTCGTAAAATCCCATGCAAACCAATCTGTGGTGAATATTTGTAGAAAGCGTTATGCATGTAGCGTGATCGTATCACGGAAATTCCCGGCGATGGACTCTTTGTAAATTACACGTCTATTGGGTAGGACACGCTCCAAAAATTTTTTCCTGAAAAAACGGCCTGATCTTTGAAACTGGCATTAGGAAATTGCTGCAAATTCACAGTTAATGTTTCTAGGTGTAAATATGCCATGTCTGATGGATGAAAGTTCTGTAATCTACATATTCACAACTCATTCGAGAAAGTTTGTTGAATCCTTGATGCATGTAGCGTGTTCGGAAATTGGAATGTCACTGTGAGGGAAACTACGTAAATTACATTTCTATTGGGAAGTACTCTCTCCATGAGGATTTTTCTGCGAATCTGCCTCATTTTCAAATCTGGATTAGGAAAGACTTTCCAAATATGAAAAACTGCTTCAAAGTGTCAATATGGCTTTTATGGTGGATGAAAGTTTGGTAATCCTTATGCTAACAACTCTGTAGTGAATATTTGTCGAATCCGTGATGCATGTAGGTTTTTCGGAACACGGAATTTCACGATGACGGGTTCTATGTCAATTGCATATCTATTGGGTAGAACTCTCTCCAAGAGGATTTCTCTGGGAAAACTGCATGATATTAGAAACTGACATTAGGAGAAATCTACCAAATCAGAATAAATCATTCTATGTATAAATATGCATTGTAAGGTGGATGAAAGTTCAGTATACACATGTTCACAACTCATTAAAGAATGTGTGTTGAATCCATGATGCATGGAACGTGTTCAGAACACGGAATGTCACGGTGAGTGAAAATAGGTAAATTACATATCTTTTGGGTAGAACTCGCTCCAAGAGCATTTTTCTGCCAAATCTGCCTCATTTTCAAAACTGGCGTTAAAACTAACCTGTGAACTCTGAGAAAATCCTTCAAAGTGTCAGTAAGACTTGTATGTTGTATGAAAGTGTGCTAATCCACATGCTAACAGCTCTGTAGTGAATATTTGTCGAATCCGAGATACATGAAGCGTGTTCGGAACACAGAATGTCAAGGTGAGCTAATCCATGTAAATTACATGTCTATTGGTTAGAACTCGCTCCAAGACACTTTTGCCGTGAAATCTACCTCAGTTTCCAAACTGGCATTTGGAAAGATCTGTGAAATCAGAGAAAATGCTTCTAAGTATCAATATGCCTTGCATTGTCATGAAAGTCCTGTAATCCACATGCAAACAACTGCGTAGTGTATTTTTGTCGATAAACTTTCTGCATGTAGTGTGTTCAAAACACGTAATTTCACAGAGGGGGAATCTATGTAATTTACGTATCTATTGGGTAGAACACGGTCCAACAATTTTATCCTTTGAAAACTGCCTGATTTTCGAAACTGCTATTCGGAAAAATGCTGCGAAGTCAGAGTTAATGTTTCTAGGTGTAAATATGCCTTGTATGGTGGATGAAAGTTCGGTAATACACATGTACACAACTCATTAAACATGTTTGTGAAATCCGTGATGTAAGTAGCGTGTTCGGAACACGGACTCTCATGGTGTAGGAATCTATGTAAATTACATATCTATTGGTTAGAACCCACTCCAGGAGCATTTTATAGAAAAATCTGACTCAGTTTTGAAACTGGTGTTATGAAAATGCTGCGACAACTGAGTAAATGCTTTAAGGTGACAATGTCTTCAATGGTTAATTAAAGATGTGTAATTCACATGCTAACCACTCAGCAGTGAATATTTGTTGAATCCGTGGTGCATGTACCGTTTTGGTAACACGGAATGTTACGGTGACGGTATCTATGAAAATGAGATATCTAGTGGATAGAACATGCACCAAGAGCATTTTTCTGCGGAAACTGCTTGATTTTCGAAACTGATGTTAGGAAAATCTGACTAAATGTTTCTAGGTGAAAATATGCCTTGTATGGTGGATGAAAGTTCTGTAATCCACATGCTCACACTCATTAAAGAATGTTTGTCAAATCTGTGATGCATGTGACACGTTCAGAACACGGAATGTCACGGTGAGTGAAACTATTTAAATTACATATCTTTTGGGTAGAACTCACTCCAAGAGCATTTTTCTGTGAAATCTGCCTCATTTTCAAAAGTGGCGTGAGGAAAACCTGAGAAATCTGGGAAAATGCTTCTAAGTGTCAATATGCCTTGAATGGGGAATGAAAGTCTGGTAATCCACATGTTATCAACTAAGAAGTGATTATTTTTCGAATCCGTGATTTATTTAGTAGTATTCGGAATATGGAATTTCACGGTAATGAAACTATGTAAATTACAATTCTATTGGGTAGAACTAGCTTGAATAGCGTTTTTCTGCGAAAATTGTATGAATTTCGAATTTGAATTTTGGATAAAGGTTCGAAATGAGAGTAAATGCTTTTAAGTGTAAATATGCCTTTATGGTGGATGAAATTTTGGTTAATCCACATTTCCACAACATATTAAAGAATCTTTGATCCGTGATGCTTGTAGCGTGTTTGTAACATGGAAATTCATGGTGAGTGAATCAATGTATATTACATATCTATTGGGTAGAACTCGCTGCAAGGGAATTTTTCTGCGAAAACTGCATCATTTTTGAAACTGGCAATTGGAAAACGCTGCAAAATCTGAGAAAATACTTCTATCTGTCAATATTCATGGTATTGTGATTAAAGATCGGTATTCCTCATGCTAACAAATCTGTAGTGAATATACTTTGAATCCGTAATGCATGTAGCATGTTTGGAACACCGAATTGCACGGCGAGGAAATTTATGTAATTTACATTTCCCTAGGTTAGAAATCGCTCCAAGAGGCTTTTCCTGAGTTAACAGTCTGATTTTCGAAACTGGCGTTAGTAATAAGCTGCGAACTCAGATTAATAGATTCTCGGTGTAAATATGCCTTGTATTGTGGATGAAAGTTCGGGTATACGCGTGCTAACATCTCTGTAGTGAATATTTGTCGAATCCGAGATACATGAAGCGTGTTCGGAACACAGAATATCACGGTGAGCGAATCTATGTAAAATACATGTCTCTTGGGTAGAACTCACTTCAAGAGATTTTTCTGAGAAATCAGCCTCATTTTCGAAACTGGTGTTTGAAAATCTGCAAAATCAGAGAAAATGCTTCAAAGTGTCAATATGCCATGTATTGTGATGGAAGTTCGTAAAATCCCATGCAAACCAATCTGTGGTGAATATTTGTAGAAAGCGTTATGCATGTAGCGTGATCGTATCACGGAAATTCCCGGCGATGGACTCTTTGTAAATTACACGTCTATTGGGTAGGACACGCTCCAAAAATTTTTTCCTGAAAAAACGGCCTGATCTTTGAAACTGGCATTAGGAAATTGCTGCAAATTCACAGTTAATGTTTCTAGGTGTAAATATGCCATGTGTGGTGGATGAAAGTTCTGTAATCTACATATTCACAACTCATTCGAGAAAGTTTGTTGAATCCTTGATGCATGTAGCGTGTTCGGAAATTGGAATGTCACTGTGAGGGAAACTACGTAAATTACATTTCTATTGGGAAGTACTCTCTCCATGAGGATTTTTCTGCGAATCTGCCTCATTTTCAAATCTGGATTAGGAAAGACTTTCCAAATATGAAAAACTGCTTCAAAGTGTCAATATGGCTTTTATGGTGGATGAAAGTTTGGTAATCCTTATGCTAACAACTCTGTAGTGAATATTTGTCGAATCCGTGATGCATGTAGGTTTTTCGGAACACGGAATTTCACGATGACGGGTTCTATGTCAATTGCATATCTATTGGGTAGAACTCTCTCCAAGAGGATTTCTCTGGGAAAACTGCATGATATTAGAAACTGACATTAGGAGAAATCTACCAAATCAGAATAAATCATTCTATGTATAAATATGCATTGTAAGGTGGATGAAAGTTCAGTATACACATGTTCACAACTCATTAAAGAATGTGTGTTGAATCCATGATGCATGGAACGTGTTCAGAACACGGAATGTCACGGTGAGTGAAAATAGGTAAATTACATATCTTTTGGGTAGAACTCGCTCCAAGAGCATTTTTCTGCCAAATCTGCCTCATTTTCAAAACTGGCGTTAAAACTAACCTGTGAACTCTGAGAAAATCCTTCAAAGTGTCAGTAAGACTTGTATGTTGTATGAAAGTGTGCTAATCCACATGCTAACAGCTCTGTAGTGAATATTTGTCGAATCCGAGATACATGAAGCGTGTTCGGAACACAGAATGTCAAGGTGAGCTAATCCATGTAAATTACATGTCTATGGTTAGAACTCGCTCCAAGACACTTTTGCCGTGAAATCTACCTCAGTTTCCAAACTGGCATTTGGAAAGATCTGTGAAATCAGAGAAAATGCTTCTAAGTATCAATATGCCTTGCATTGTCATGAAAGTCCTGTAATCCACATGCAAACAACTGCGTAGTGTATTTTTGTCGATAACTTTCTGCATGTAGTGTGTTCAAAACACGTAATTTCACAGAGGGGGAATCTATGTAATTTACGTATCTATTGGGTAGAACACGGTCCAACAATTTTATCCTTTGAAAACTGCCTGATTTTCGAAACTGCTATTCGGAAAAATGCTGCGAAGTCAGAGTTAATGTTTCTAGGTGTAAATATGCCTTGTATGGTGGATGAAAGTTCGGTAATACACATGTACACAACTCATTAAACATGTTTGTGAAATCCGTGATGTAAGTAGCGTGTTCGGAACACGGACTCTCATGGTGTGGGAAACTATGTAAATTACATATCTATTGGTTAGAACCCACTCCAGGAGCATTTTATAGAAAAATCTGACTCAGTTTCGAAACTGGTGTTATGAAAATGCTGCGACAACTGAGTAAATGCTTTAAGGTGACAATGTCTTCAATGGTTAATTAAAGATGTGTAATTCACATGCTAACCACTCAGCAGTGAATATTTGTTGAATCCGTGGTGCATGTACCGTTTTCGGTAACACGGAATGTTACGGTGACGGTATCTATGAAAATGAGATATCTAGTGGATAGAACATGCACCAAGAGCATTTTTCTGCGGAAACTGCTTGATTTTCGAAACTGATGTTAGGAAAATCTGACTAAATGTTTCTAGGTGAAAATATGCCTTGTATGGTGGATGAAAGTTCTGTAATCCACATGCTCACACTCATTAAAGAATGTTTGTCGAATCTGTGATGCATGTGACATGTTCAGAACACGGAATGTCACGGTGAGTGAAACTATATAAATTACATATCTTTTGGGTAGAACTCACTCCAAGAGCATTTTTCTGTGAAATCTGCCTCATTTTCAAAAGTGGCGTGAGGAAAAACCTGAGAAATCTGAGGAAATGCTTCTAAGTGTCAATATGCCTTGAATGGGGAATGAAAGCCCGGTAACCCACATGTTATCAACTAAGAAGTGAATAATTTTCGAATCCGTGATTTATTTAGTGTATTCGGAACATGGAATTTCACAGTTATGAAACTATGTAAATTACAATTCTATTGGGTAGATCTAGCTTGAATAGAATTTTTCTGCGAAAATTGTATGATTTTCGAATTTGAATTTTGGATAAAGGTTTGAAATGAGAGTAAATATATTTAGGTGTAAATATGCCTTTATGGTGGATGAAATTTTGTTAATCCACATTTTCACAACATATTAAAGAATCTTTGTCTGATCCGTGATGCATGTAGCATTTTTGGAACACAGAAATTCATGGAGAGTGAATCAATGTATATTACATTTCTATTGGGTAGAACTCGCTGCAAGGGAATTTTTCTGCGAAAACTGCATCATTTTTGAAACTGGCAATTGGAAAACGCTGCAAAATCTGAGAAAATACTTCTATCTGTCAATATTCATGGTATTGTGATTAAAGATCGGTATTCCTCATGCTAACAAATCTGTAGTGAATATATTTCGAATCCGTAATGCATGTAGCATGTTTGGAACACCGAATTGCACGGCGAGGAAATTTATGTAATTTACATTTCCCTAGGTTAGAAATCGCTCCAAGAGGCTTTTCCTGAGTTAACAGTCTGATTTTCGAAACTGGCGTTAGTAATAAGCTGCGAACTCAGATTAATAGATTCTCGGTGTAAATATGCCTTGTATTGTGGATGAAAGTTCGGGTATACGCGTGCTAACATCTCTGTAGTGAATATTTGTCGAATCCGAGATACATGAAGCGTGTTCGGAACACAGAATATCACGGTGAGCGAATCTATGTAAAATACATGTCTCTTGGGTAGAACTCACTTCAAGAGATTTTTCTGAGAAATCAGCCTCATTTTCGAAACTGGTGTTTGAAAATCTGCAAAATCAGAGAAAATGCTTCAAAGTGTCAATATGCCATGTATTGTGATGGAAGTTCGTAAAATCCCATGCAAACCAATCTGTGGTGAATATTTGTAGAAAGCGTTATGCATGTAGCGTGATCGTATTACGGAAATTCCCGGCGATGGACTCTTTGTAAATTACACGTCTATTGGGTAGGACACGCTCCAAAAATTTTTTCCTGAAAAAACGGCCTGATCTTTGAAACTGGCATTAGGAATTTGCTGCAAATTCAGTGTTAGAATTTCTAGGTGTAAATATGCCATGTGTGGTGGATGAAAGTTCTGTAATCTACATGATCACAACTCATTCGAGAAAGTGTGTTGAATCCTTGATGCATGTAGCGTGTTCGGATATTGGAATGTCACTGTGAGGGAAACTACGTAAATTACATTTCTATTGGGAAGTACTCTCTCCATGAGGATTTTTCTGCGAATCTGCCTCATTTTCAAATCTGGATTAGGAAAGACTTTCCAAATATGAAAAACTGCTTCAAAGTGTCAATATGGCTTTTATGGTGGATGAAAGTTTGGTAATCCTTATGCTAACAACTCTGTAGTGAATATTTGTCGAATCCGTGATGCATGTAGGTTTTTCGGAACACGGAATTTCACGATGACGGGTTCTATGTCAATTGCATATCTATTGGGTAGAACTCTCTCCAAGAGGATTTCTCTGGGAAAACTGCATGATATTAGAAACTGACATTAGGAGAAATCTACCAAATCAGAATAAATCATTCTATGTATAAATATGCATTGTAAGGTGGATGAAAGTTCAGTATACACATGTTCACAACTCATTAAAGAATGTGTGTTGAATCCATGATGCATGGAACGTGTTCAGAACACGGAATGTCACGGTGAGTGAAAATAGGTAAATTACATATCTTTTGGGTAGAACTCGCTCCAAGAGCATTTTTCTGCCAAATCTGCCTCATTTTCAAAACTGGCGTTAAAACTAACCTGTGAACTCTGAGAAAATCCTTCAAAGTGTCAGTAAGACTTGTATGTTGTATGAAAGTGTGCTAATCCACATGCTAACAGCTCTGTAGTGAATATTTGTCGAATCCGAGATACATGAAGCGTGTTCGGAACACAGAATGTCAAGGTGAGCTAATCCATGTAAATTACATGTCTAATGGTTAGAACTCTCTCCAAGACACTTTTGCCGTGAAATCTACCTCAGTTTCCAAATTGGCATTTGGAAAGATCTGTGAAATCAGAGAAAATTTTTCTAAGTATCAATATGCCCTGCATTGTCATGAAAGTCCTGTAATCCACATGCAAACAACTGCGTAGTGTATTTTTGTCGATAAATTTCTGCATGTAGTGTGTTCAAAACACGTAATTTCACAGAGGGGGAATCTATGTAATTTACGTATCTATTGGGTAGAACACGGTCCAACAATTTTATCCTTTGAAAACTGCCTGATTTTCGAAACTGCTATTCGGAAAAAGCTGCGAAGTCAGAGTTAATGTTTCTAGGTGTAAATATGCCTTGTATGGTGGATGAAAGTTCGGTAATACACATGTACACAACTCATTAAACATGTTTGTGAAATCCGTGATGTAAGTAGCGTGTTCAGAACACGGACTCTCATGGTGTGGGTAAATATGTAAATTAAATGTTAGAACCCACTCCAGGAGCATTTTATAGAAAAATCTGACTCAGTTTTGAAACTGGTGTTATGAAAATGCTGCGACAACTGAGTAAATGCTTTAAGGTGACAATGTCTTCAATGGTTAATTAAAGATGTGTAATTCACATGCTAACCACTCAGCAGTGAATATTTGTTGAATCCGTGGTGCATGTACCGTTTTCGGTAACACGGAATGTTACGGTGACGGTATCTATGAAAATGAGATATCTAGTGGATAGAACATGCACCAAGAGCATTTTTCTGCGGAAACTGCTTGATTTTCGAAACTGATGTTAGGAAAATCTGACTAAATGTTTCTAGGTGAAAATATGCCTTGTATGGTGGATGAAAGTTCTGTAATCCACATGCTCACACTCATTAAAGAATGTTTGTCAAATCTGTGATGCATGTGACACGTTCAGAACACGGAATGTCACGGTGAGTGAAACTATTTAAATTACATATCTTTTGGGTAGAACTCACTCCAAGAGTATTTTTCTGTGAAATCTGCCTCATTTTCAAAAGTGGCGTGAGGAAAAACCTGAAAAATCTGAGAAAATGCTTCTAAGTGTCAATATGCCTTGAATGGGGAATGAAAGTCCGTCAACCCACATGTTATAAACTAAGAAGTGAATATTTTTCGAATCCGTGATTTATTTAGTATATTCGGAATATGGAATTTCACGGTAATGAAACTATGTAAATTACAATTCTATTGGGTAGAACTAGCTTGAATAGCGTTTTTCTGCGAAAATTGTATGAATTTCGAATTTGAATTTTTACTAAGGTTCGAAATGAGAGTAAATGCTTTTAAGTGTAAATATGCCTTTATGGTGGATGAAATTTTGGTAATCCACATTTCCACAACATATTAAAGAATCTTTGATCCGTGATGTTTGTAGCGTGTTTGTAACATGGAAATTCATGGTGAGTGAATCAATGTATATTACATATCTATTGGGTAGAACTCGCTGCAAGGGAATTTTTCTGCGAAAACTGCATCATTTTTGAAACTGGCAATTGGAAAATGCTGCAAAATCTGAGAAAATACTTATAACTGTCAATATGCATGGTATTGTGATTGAAGATAGGTAATCCTCATGCTAACAAATCTGTAGTGAATATTTTTCTAATCCGTTATGCATGTAGCATGTAATAAGCTGCGAACTCAGATTAATAGATTCTCGGTGCAAATATGCCTTGTATTGTGGATGAAAGTTCGGGTATACGCGTGCTAACATCTCTGTAGTGAATATTTGTCGAATCCGAGATACATGAAGCGTGTTCGGAACACAGAATATCACGGTGAGCGAATCTATGTAAAATACATGTCTCTTGGGTAGAACTCACTTCAAGAGATTTTTCTGAGAAATCAGCCTCATTTTCGAAACTGGTGTTTGAAAATCTGCAAAATCAGAGAAAATGCTTCAAAGTGTCAATATGCCATGTATTGTGATGGAAGTTCGTAAAATCCCATGCAAACCAATCTGTGGTGAATATTTGTAGAAAGCGTTATGCATGTAGCGTGATCGTATCATGGAAATTCCAGGCGATGGACTCTTTGTAAGTTACACGTCTATTGGGTAGGACACGCTCCAAAAATTTTTTCCTGACAAAACGGCCTGATCTTTGAAACTGGCATTAGGAAATTGCTGCAAATTCACAGTTAATGTTTCTAGGTGTAAATATGCCATGTCTGATGGATGAAAGTTCTGTAATCTACATATTCACAACTCATTCGAGAAAGTTTGTTGAATCCTTGATGCATGTAGCGTGTTCGGAAATTGGAATGTCACTGTGAGGGAAACTACGTAAATTACATTTCTATTGGGAAGTACTCTCTCCATGAGGATTTTTCTGCGAATCTGCCTCATTTTCAAATCTGGATTAGGAAAGACTTTCCAAATATGAAAAACTGCTTCAAAGTGTCAATATGGCTTTTATGGTGGATGAAAGTTTGGTAATCCTTATGCTAACAACTCTGTAGTGAATATTTGTCGAATCCGTGATGCATGTAGGTTTTTCGGAACACGGAATTTCACGATGACGGGTTCTATGTCAATTGCATATCTATTGGGTAGAACTCTCTCCAAGAGGATTTCTCTGGGAAAACTGCATGATATTAGAAACTGACATTAGGAGAAATCTACCAAATCAGAATAAATCATTCTATGTATAAATATGCATTGTAAGGTGGATGAAAGTT